>NW_009732167.1:18571-56299 GCF_000703405.1 Apaloderma vittatum | reverse complement strand
GCCTGGTTCATCCAGCGCCTGCGGCCGTACCCAGCGTTTCCTCCTTGGCCACGCGCCTCAGGAGCATTGGAGGAACGGTGCTGGGGAATCTGGGGAGAGGAAGCCTCATCAACACAACGGAGGAATTTATGGCGTTCTGTAAGGAAAAGGGAAATTAAAGCACAATTTGCCTTTTAGGAAGAAAAAAAGCTCCACAGTGAATGTGCTAATTCTCATAGAATCATTCAGGTTGGAAAAGACCCCTGGCAGCCTTGAGTCCAACCACTAACCCTACCCTCTACAAAGCTCACCCCTAAACCATCTCCCCCAACCCCACATCTCAATGAGCTTTAAACCCCTTCAGGGATGGGGACTCCACCACCTCCCTGGGCAGCCTGTTCCAATGCCCAACTGCTCTTGCTGGGAAAATTTTTTTCCTACTGTCCAGTCTAACCCTCCCCTGTTGCAGTTTGAAGCCATTCCCTCTCGTTCTATCGCTAATTACCAGCACTGACCTCTCTACAATGTCCCTTTCAGGTACAGAAAGGACAAGGTCCAAATATTTCAAGGAACATCTCACTATTTCTCATAATCACAGCTATCTACTACGAGCAGCAAGACACAGAAACACACAAAATGCATCAGCTAACGTTATACACCTTAAACTGCTCGTGACTTGGGATGGCTCAGGGGAGCCCAGGTTGGACCAGGAGGAGAATCTTCGCACCCCGAGCAGCATCCTCCCACCAAGGATTCGCTGATGAGCAAAGGCAGTGAAGGTGATTTAGCTGAGCACAGTCCTGAGGGGAGAAAAATCATCACCCCCAGAGAAAGGCAGAGAAGCTTAGATGAAAAAAATGCAGAAAACACCCCTGTGTGCACGAGCTGGACATGAAGTTCGTTAGCAGCACTCACAGCATAAAGCTTTTAATGCCACTACTGCCATTTGCAAAGTCAGAGCTCTGTTGTCGCGGGGTTGTTTGATTTGATTCAGGGGAACCTAAAAATCTGTTTCACACATTTTTTAAAAGATCGCCTAGGATACCCAGCACCCTGGGTGGCCGCTCTTATTACAGTCAGTAAAAACCAGAAAACAAAGAAAATATGCCCAGCAGCTCGGCATGGATGTCACGCTCAAAGGGCCCACTCCAGCCTCCGGCAGCACAAACACCGGTGCCGACTTCCCTCCGGGAGAGTCGCCGTGAATTCATCGTGCAACTTGTGCAGCTGAAATAATACACCAACCTGTGTGAACCAAATCTTCACAGTGGGCACATTTTTGCTCCTACTGTTTCCAAACAGAAATCAGACGCAAAGACTGAGAAGGCAGCCCATCTCTGCTAATGAACGGCAGCATGAGAACAACAGCAGCGTTTCAAGTGAAAAATCTTCTTGATGCACTGAATTAGGCTTTTCCTGGGGCGGAGCAAGAACTTTCGTGCTTGAAAAACTCACTTTCTGGTAAATCCTCAGGCTATGGGGAGAAGCAGCCTTTTTCCTTTTTGCAATGCTTACTCAGCTTTTAATTTAGCCTCCCATACCCTTGATTGTCAAACACACTATTAAATTAAACCTTGTTCAAAAACACTTAAAGGAATCGCTCTGGCAGCAAGAAAACAGAAGACTGAAATGTGTCAGCGTAACGTATGACTTATTCTAGTGCCGACTGCAGCTGGCTCCTCTCTGGAGCTGTTTGTCCTTCTCCTCTGTCTTCCCTCTTGTGCAACCAGCATGAGCATCTCTCCAAGCAGCAGGAAGGGGCTGCAAGAAACCCTCGCCGCACTGCTTTCCTGGGACAGGCACGCAATGGTTTCAGCAGCCCTGCTACGTGACTTCACCGGAGAGGAGGCTTTAAAAAGCCACCTCTGTGCAAAGGCAGATGCTGCAGGGGCAGCTTCCTCTGGCTGCTCGAGGCGTGCAGGGACAACAACCACCAGCCCTGACAAGAGGGACATCAGCCGTGCCCAGGAGGGACAGCTCTCCCGGTCTGGTACTGGGAACAAAAGGGTTCCCCAAGTGGGTGTTACAGGGGGGAGCAAAAGTGGAAAAAGAAACTGTTGCACGGACACAGGGGTTGCCTGTGTGAGGTATTATAAGAAAAAATAACATATAATGTTCTCGAATCATAGATGAGCTGGGAAAACCGTGGTAATAATTCTTTACCAATGCCTTTGAAATTAACCCGCTTCCCCCAAATTTTCTCCAATTGCAATATTTAATAAAAATGGATACGTAATAGTGTACACACAGCACTATAAACATACCTACGTTGTAAATGTATGCAGTGCTTCACCCCTCGCTGCTCTGCCCACCTGCCTGCTGCCTCTGCTGCACTCTAGGGGGCTGCAGGACCACCCAAGGGTGGGGGCTGCGAGGGCCTCCCCCTCTGATCCCCTGCAAGGACATCCTTGCAACTCGGGCTGTCCAGCTACAGGCACATTTAGGAACTGCACGATTGCTGAAAGTCTCGGTGCAAATTCAGCCAACTTTCTCTCCCGAGGACACGCTTCCAAATAGGAAGGAACGGCGGCTCGGTGGCCCAAAGGGCTCACCACTGATATGGGAGGATCTGGACCAACCAGAGTACTGACCGGCAGCAGGATTGCACCCAGGCTGAGGCTGGGGCGCTGGAAACAACAGCATCTGGTATTTTGAACCTCAGGTAGTTTTCCCATGCGTGCTGGCTGCAAGTCACTGGCAACAAGCTGAGAAATTCCTGTGCTAAGCTGACGTCCATCTCGCTGCCACGTGCAGCACTCTCGGGGCTGAGCCAGGGGGCACAGCTCAGGGAGGAGACCTGGGAGAGGTCCTGGAGTCAGCTGGATCCTCCAGGGCAGAGCAGAGATCTCACCCCAAAAACACCACAGCAAGAGGTTGCTCAGGTGACAAGTTCCCACTCAGACAGATGCGACAGAGGACGACGAGCAGCAGCGAAGGCCCTGGAGGGGCACACGAGGAGCCCGAAGCAAGACTCACCTTCCAGCAAGGCAAGCAGCACCAGTGTTCTGCCCCAGGCAGCCCCAGCCTTGGGCCAGGCCAGAAGGTGCAGGAGAGCACAAAACAGTTTCTGCCAGGAAGAAGAGAAGCCCAAAAGCAGGTGTTGCAGCAGCAACAGCAGTGAGGTCTCTCTTGCCCATTCCCACAGGGATACGAAAGGAAATCGTGCCGGGGCAATGGTCGGGGAGCTGCTGACCCTCTAGTCCCACCATGACCACGCACCAGGAAAAGAAAGCAAATAGCAGCAGAGCAGGGTATTTTCTTTCCATTAAAAGACCAGCAGGATGGCAAGCTGTGTTCGTGTATAAAAACATCCGTACAGAGACAGAGGAGTAAACTAATGTAACATCTGCTCTGAGGAGTCCTTCTCTGTGGAGCAATGCTGTGTGCAGGGGCAGCAGCCAGCCCGCAGTTTGAGGGAGGGGAGAGCAGGAGGAAGGTCACATTTGGCATCCTCACAGTCCTCTTCAGCAGCTCTTGTGAGTAAGGAGGTGCGAGAGGCGACACAAGAGCGATTGTCTGTCCCTCAGGAGCCTTCAGTAACTCAAACAGGGAAAAACACAACAACACAGAAACACCCTTGGAAACCTCTCATCTCCGTTCCAAGGGGCTGAGCAGGGAAAGCACTTGCGGAGGGCGTGCACGGCCCCTCCTCATGTGCAAACGGCACAGGATCCAGCCTGGGATCGGTCCTTTGCCTCGTGACTCACTGCAGAGCTGGGGGTGGGTTCCCACCACAGGCAGAGCCCCCAGCTCAGGGCTAAATTCACCCAACCAAGCAACAACGGCAGCCGAGACCAGCCCCTGCAGCAAGGCTCAACAGGTCTCATGACGCCAAACCTGAGTGTTGCATCTGACAAACAGCACCCTGGGCCTCACAGACACTTTGGGAAAAGTCCTTATCAGAATTGAGGCCTTTTTTCTTTGCTGTTTTGCTGTATTCCCTCTTCTCGTAGGGCAGAGCTGCTGCGAGACGAGCCCTCCAGGAGTGCGGGCAGCAGGACCTCCCGCTGCTGCCTGTCTTACCGGGCACCGGGTCCCCGCTGCTCAGCGCCTGCAGGTTATCCATCACGTGAGCCATTCCCTTCCACCTTGCAATACCTGGGGAGAGATACACAGAGGTGCTGAAACAGCAGGAGGAGGCAGAATGCCAATTCTTACCCTCAGAATAAATCTTTGAGCCATATAACCCAGTTTTTCAAGGTCCTGTTATTGTGCATCAGTGAGCGGTCCAAGTGCTTGCACACGGCCTGTAGAAGACCAAACGGACAGCATGAGGGGTGAGAAGGCTCCGATGAAATTCATCTCCAGGCCCACAGTGAAAAGGAACAAACCCGTTTTCCCCTCCAAGAGGTGAAACCAGTGTTTCAGAAACCCTGAGTCTGCATTTCTTCAAAAGGCTGCCTCTTGCTCCCCGAGACATTCCTAGACTAGAAAAATCACTCTCTGACTACATAACAGTGGTGATAAACAAGAAATGATAAATTTGCATCAGGAGACACATGAGCAGATAAAAGCAGGTGCCTGCCGTGCAATCAATCCTCACAGCGAAAATAACTGCCCATAAACATAAACAAATCCCACTACCTTACAGCCTGCTCTTCTACAAAAAGTAGGGGTTTTTTCCCCACCAATAATAAATGAGATTTAGGAATAACTCCCAAACATGGAGGAATGTACCAAGATAAAAAAAACAATAATCAAAATAAATCACCCTCCATGGTGTTACCTGGGAATCTTAGTCATAAAGCAGAGCCCTCCTGGGGTGAATATTGCCCAAATACCAAGCAACAGCATCAGTTTCAGTTTCACAGAATGTGTTGGGCTGGAAGGGACCTTTAGAGGCCATCTAGCCCAGCTCCCCTACAGCGAGAAGGGACATCTCCAACTAGATCAGGTTGCTCAGAGTCCCATCAAGCCTAGTCTGGAATGTTTCCAGGAATGGGGCTTCTACTACCTCTCTGGGCAACCTGTGCCAGGGTCTCACCACTCTCATTGGAAAATCTAAACCTACAGTCTTCTAGTTTAAAAGCCTTTGTCCTATTGCAACAAGCCCTGCTAAAAAGTCTGCCCTCATCTTTCCTGTAAGCCCCCTTCAGGCACTGGCAGCCCACGGTGAGGTCTCCCCAGAGCCTTCTCTTCTTCAGGCTAAGCACCCCCAAATCTCTCAGCCTGAACTCACAGGGGAGCTGCTCCAGCCCCCGGAGCAACTTCGTGGCCTCCTCTGGACCCACCCCAACAGGTCCATGTCATTCCTGCGCCAAGGACCCACAGCTGGACACAGAACTGCAGGTGAGGTCTCACCAGAGCAGAGCAGAGGGGCAGAATTATCTCCCCCGACCTGCCGGCTGCGCTGCTTTTGACGCCACCCAGGATCCAGCTGGCTTGTGAGTGCACGTTGCCCTACCGTGCCCGGCTTTCCATCCACCAACACCCTCAAGACCTTTTCCCCAGGGCAGCTCTCAACCACTTCACCCCTTGGTCTGTACTGACAACGCACCCTGACCCAGCCGCAGGACCTTGCCCATGGCCTTACTGAACCCCACGAGGTTCACAGAGGCTCACTTCTCCAGCTTGTCCAGGTCCCTGTGGCAACACGTAGCACATCGCTCAGCTTGGTGTCATCTACAGACTTGCTGAGGGTGCCCTTGATCCCACTGTTGATGTCACTAATGATGATATTAAACAGAACGGGTCTCAACACAAATCCCCCTAGGACCACGACTCATCTCCATCCCGACACTGAGCCATTGATTACGACCCTCTGGAAGTGACCATCCTCATCTGTTGAATAATCCACCCATCAGATCCACCTCTCTCCAGTTTAAGAGAGAAGGATGTTGTGGGGGATCATGTCAAAGGCCTTGCAGGAGACCAGGCAGATGACATCCACAGCCCTTCCCTCGTCCACCGATGCAGACTCTGCACCACAGAAGGCCTCTGCATTTTTCAGCAGTACGTACGCAGCCGCAACGGAGCCCTCCCAGAAGGGCTGCCCACATCGGAGCTCTTCGGAGCCCACTGCGCTTGCAGCTGCGAATGAGTCTGCAGCAGGAGCTTTCTGCTGAAACTGCAGCAGCTGACGCACACACACACACACAAAAAATTAAAACCCAAAAGGTAAAATCTGTTCAGCTCTCAGGAACAAGTCAAATCGAGCCAGAGAGCAGCTTTGCTGCTCTGGTCACTGAACCCTGCTTAACCCCAGCTGCCCCCTGCTGCGCTCTAAATTTGGAGCAAACTGTTCTTACTTTCTGTCAGATGTGTTAGGGTCACTGAAACCCTCAGAAAGCGACTCAGTGTGAGTGGACAGCAGAAGCCCAGCTCCACGGAGCAAACGCAGAGCCCCGTGCCTGGAAGATAACCTCTGGATATTTTGGGAGCACAGACTTGCTGCCCTCAGTGGGGAAACCGGAGTGCAGGGACACGCTCTCTCTCATTTTATCAGAATACCTAGGAGGGGGATGAGGAAACCACATTCCTTGCAGCTAGAACTCCTCTGCCCTGTAAGGGCAGGAGCTTTGTGTTGTTTTTCTGACATTTGCTTTACGCTGGCAAAGACAAGATGGATTGAATTTATTAGGGCATCTTCAGGAACCGAGCTATGAGGCAGCTGCTGTACCTCTATTAACAGCAGTTTTTAGAAAACTCGCCTCCTCTGTTTTGCAGTATTGCAGAGCGCCAACCGTTGGCAACGTGTCTCCAGCTCCAACGCTTCACCCAGCCACTGACCACAACAAGGAAGAGAGCAAACACATGATGGGGACAAATGTGCAATTTCTGCTCTCGGGATGAGAACAGGTTTGGGCTCTGCACCTGACTGACAATGAAGATGTGTAGTGCAAATATAAGAGACACCTACACTGAAACGTGCAGAGCATTGGTTAGTTACAGATTGCTCTCCACATATTTTTACAGATGATCCCCTGTCTTCTTGCTCATACTTTTTTCTTCTGATTTATTTTTCTCTTCCAAAGAAAGCGACCCAAAAATAAGGTTGAAAGCCCTGGGATCACACTTTCAGAAGCTCTCAGGGGTGCACAAAAATCTGTATTGACTTCTCAGCTGTATCAACTGGCAAGCACAGCTCCTGGTTAGCTTACCTGATCAAGAGGTTGTGTGCTTTGGGAAACCACATAGACAGAGTTTTTTCTTTTTTTCTTAATAAACTTCTTTAAGGTTTAAAACTTCTCTGACTGTCCAAGAGATCAGAAAATCTCTCCCTATACATACAAAACCAAAAAGGTAGAACTGTAAGGATCAAAAAACAACGGCAATGCTAAGCATTTTCTGCAGAAATTGTTTCCCCTTGTTTACTAAACGCTTAACAATTTCATAAAACACTCAAAATCAAACCAAAAACCAACTTCCCAACCTCCTGTTACGCAAGTGGGACCTGTCACGTTCAAAGTCCCTTCTCTGTCCTTCAGAGCATCTTCTACCTGTCACCTTCCCCTGCTTTGCATCTCTGACTCCCAACAGACTCGGGGTTCCCGTGCGGGTCACAAAAGCCCCTAAAAAGGCGTCTGCAACACTTTGCTTGACGGGACAGTGCAGGTAGCTCAGCAGTGATTACTGAAGAGACTGTGTCAGCCTCACCTCGACACCGCTGCACCCTTGGCCTCTCCTTCAAAGCACCCCAACTTCCTAAACGCAGCCTGAATCCAACACCTGACTCTGCTGTTTCAGACAAAGAAATGCAGCCAGTGCAGCACGGCGGGGAAGGGGACGTGGAGGTCAGCTTTTTGGTACTGCAAGCCTCTGCCTTCAAATTCCTACCTATCGCTTTTGCTTCAAAGTTTACGTATTTCTCCATGCGGGCGTAGAAGAATTTCGCTTTCGATGGGACAGGGAAAAGCCCCAACACAACTGTGTTCTCCCTATGAAGAACAAACAAAATGCTTTTGCTGACTGAACTCAGGACCTGAGGTAGCGCAAGGTTCAGATTTCCTGCCAGAGTTTCATGTCGCCCATCCAGACGTCAAAGTGTTTCTTTAATAAAAAGCAAACTCGAGAAGTCTGGTAAAAAAACCTGGATTTAGTTGTGAGCAAGGTAAATGCAGACAGACACAGAACAGAAAACAGCGTTGTTGGACTCGGCTGTACGGCCAAATCACCTGAAAGCAATCCCTTGCAGTTACTTTGGGCACTTTAAAACGCGTTTGTTAACTTTGAAATGAATAATGAAAAATATCTCTTTTCCTCAAGAGACAGCTCTATTGTCGTGTAATGAAGGGCAGATGTCAAGAAATATTTCAAAGGCCTTTAAAAAAACACTTAGAAAGACAGCACGACGGCTACCCTTGCTAACTTTGCCAGCGCCGCTCCTCAGAAACATCGATGTTACACGTGTCGTCACTTTGTCCTTCCGAGGGGACACCGCAAGGCGCACGCGAAGGGAAACTCATTGCAAAGAATTGAGCATGAGGCACTGCTGAGCCCAGGAGAGGCAAAGCGGGGATACACGCCGAGGCTGGGGGCAGCCTCCATCCTCATCCTCCCTGCACCACTAACCCAGCAGGGGCTGGGGCAGGAGCCAGGGCTCTGCCCTCAGGAGAAAAGGGTGGGATCCTCGTCAGACAGATCGCAGCAGACTTACTACCTACTTGGGCTGCGGGCAGCATCACTGGTTTGCACTGCTGAGTAACCACTTTGGGTTTTTAAGAGTCTTTAAACCGCAAAAACTGAGTTGGAATTTCATGTACAACTTTATCAGAGGGCAGAATCACAGCCAACTGTTTATCTGCTGTCTGGCCTAAGTCCTGATAAAGACTTGGCTGAAATTTATGTAAACTGCCATTAATAACTGCGACTTAACGACAGTCTCAAGGAAAGACATGACCACAGCTGGCCCCGGTGGTGATACACTCAGAAGAGGCCAGGGGTTTAGTCTGCACAGAGAATTCACTTCTTGTCCCTAAAGGCTGGTGATTTAGGTCAGGCCCAAGACTACGTAAATGTGAAGGCTCCACACCAAGAACTGCCTGGCTTTGCTAGCAGGAGCTCAGTTAACACAACCCAGCACCCTACTTCATCATCCCAGCGACCCATCTAAAACAAATATTGGCTCCAACAACCACACCCCAGCTACAGTGATAAGCCCTGAACCTCACATGATGGATGTTATAAGCTTAATTTTACACACAAGAAATAACTCTGCCAAAGCACAGGGGGACAGAGCACAGGTCATAAACACCTCTGCAGAACCCGAGGCATCGAGAGCAGAGACAGAGAAAGCTTAGGGCCTTGTGCAGTCCAAGACCCTGCTCTGCTCTCAACCTCTCTCTTTTTTTTTTTTTTTGCTTCACTTTGCTAATTTGTGAGCAGGCACAGACTGTCCTTGTACTTACCTTTTCCAACACGCAGCCCAGCACCGAGATCCCACCTCCTGCTGGGGTCTGCTCAGTGCTCTCTGTGGGGCAGCTGCTCAACACTCACCTGCAACACCCTGGATGAGAAACAGCACCTGCAAACTGGCAGAAAAAGGAATACACAGGAATACCTTTGGTTTTCATTCATGATACCTGATCATACAGAATTAATTCAAGAAAATAAATTTATCTGGCAAATGCTGACACAGTTAAACTCAGCTTCATATAAAGTTGCATATTCCATTGCCTATAATATATTGAAAATTTACACTTACCATTAACAGAATGTATAAAAATCTGATCCTTACATAAGCTTTGCATATTTAAAGAAATCTATATTTAAATGTACATACACTTGGTAGCTTGAATTCATCCAAAGAAAAATTCCATGGCCTCATCTGAAAGCCAAGAGACACTTCTCCTCAAGACCTGTGATGAATGAGATCCAGACACAAGACTCTTTCACAAAGTATCATCTGTGCCAACATCTTCATCCAAAGAAAAATTCCAAGAACAATTATGAGGATCTAAGTATCAAAGACCCAGTTCTGCTGTATTCCAAGCAAAAGAGAAATTTATGAAAGTATGGATAAATCACTTCAAAAGTACATGTCTGAAGACATTAGAAGGAAGGCATCTAAAATAATTTCTAAAATAAACCAAAAGCTATTTATTTAGTAATATCTTTTCAGTGTCTAATATAACATCAGTATGACTTAGTGCTAAAGGACCCCAGTATGTTTACTCATTTTAACACACAATTTAATCATCAGTTTAATTCCCCAAGATAATCTGACTCTACAACAAGGTGAAATTCAGCAAAGACAATGCAAATAAGAGCAAACCCTGCAGAGTTTCACAAAGAAAACCCCAACATTTTGAATGTCACTGAGACTCCTTTCTCTCTTCCCCACCTACTTTCAGCTACTCCAATACTCCCAAGCCAACAGGACAAACATTCTTGGCACCAACAGTTACACCAGGGCTAAAATCTGGCTCCACGTATGATGCTGTCCAGAACCTTCCCCTGCCAGCTCTTGCCCAGAGACCCGGTTCACCAGTGCTCTCCTGCTCTGTCCACCCTTTGCCCCACCTGCCTTCCCGAATCCCCTGCCAGCGGTGGGATGCCTGCGCCCGCCGTCTGCGGGCTGCGAGCCAAGATCAAACACCTCCAACACGCAGTCCCACCACGGCTGGTCTCTGGAGGAAAGGGACCTAAGGAGGAAAGGCACAAAGCTGAGTTCCATTAGACACCGTCTGAAAACACCAACAGCAGATGAACTGCCAAGCACCTAGGAACTTGGGTGACCTGCTCCTGTCAGCTGCATCTAATCCACAACTAACAATGCAGCCACAACGGCTGGGGGAAGAAAAATTGGGATGGGCAAGAGCCCTGAAGACCCTCCTTGATGTGGCTCTTGTACACGGGGGTTCCTTGGGTGTTGAGCTGTGACTGAGACAGCTCTCAGTGCCATCCCAAGCAGACTGGCCCAACTGGTGGGAAGGGCTGTGCTAAAACAACTCACAATTGAACTTGGACGTACCTATAACAGGTTTTGTTAACGTCGATGGGAACAGATCTGGAAGAAAAGGCAGCACACATTACCGTGCTGAGGCCATTAGCCAGTGACTCGCTGGCAGTGTCTGTTTAAAGAATAGAAACATACAGGGAGACTTAGGTGAACCATCATACTCCTCTTTCAAACCATTGAAACACTTTGTAATAGCACTATGCCTGAGAAAATATTCCACAACTTGAGTAGCGAATACATTTATAAAAATCCCCTGCTTGTTAGCAACAAGATTATTAAATTTGCTTTACATGTTTTTGTCACGTGGGCCATCGGTGGTTTGCATCCCCATGTCGCATCCACCCACTTTGTTCACCCGCGGTGGGCAGGCAGCCCTGGGTAAAATGCACAAGATACCAGCCAGGACTGTGGTTCAGAGAATTTCCCATTTCCTTGACTCAAAGAGGGACCACAAACACGTTTGCTTACACAGAAAACAGGTTACTGTAAAGACATGAAACCACTTTGATGAGAGTATTATGGGAAAGAGCCTCTCGCACCCAAGGGTGTCCCTCACACCCTCTGCGCTGCTTCAGGAGTGGCGCGTCGGCCTTTTACAGCTCACCCCTTAAATTGTGCTGCTCTGGGCAACCTGCCCGCTTGTGTTTGCGGCGTGATTTTGTTGTTTTCCTTTTAATTTTGCGAACATATGCAGAACCTATTGAACACAGCCATTCAGGGCAGTTTTCATCACAGACTTAACTCGAGTTTGCTGCACTCAAGTTAACTCCCCTTGCATTAGCTGCACTTAAATGAGAGCAGATCCAGCACTAAACATTATTCCAACCGCAGAGAGATTGCATTAGCAGCTGGGGAGCTGTGCTAGCTCAGGCTGTAGGCAGCGTCCCTGGAGAGAGGAGCCAGCTCCAGTCCAAAAACACAAATAACTGTTTGCATGTGCAGACAGGCTCAAGAGGTGTAACTAGAGGTAAAGCTGCAGCAAATGCTCACCTCAGCAAAAGTCACCCATTACCCTGGTTTGACACAGAAGGAGTTTGATGCAGTCCTCTTGTAAGATTTAAAGACAAACTCAGATGAACTCCTACAGAAATGAGCACAAAATAATCTACATTTATCGTTGCTTATGTAATTGATTCAAGCCTCCAGCTGTATAGAAGCGACCAAGCTCTAAGTATTTCCATACACGGACAACTATTAGTTACCCATTCGGGACATTCCCTTTTCCCAAGTGGCAAAGTCCTGAGTTCCCCCTCGTTTTTACCAGAAGCTTTAGGGCTACAAATCTCAGGAATCTGTCCGTCAAAAATACGGTTCTCACCTGGCTGTCTTTCAGTCAGACTCAAGCCTCAAGAGACCTCTGCACTAAAACGATTCTCAGAACAACAGAAAAGCTGTCGAGCGTATGAGAAAAGAATTCACCGCAATTACAGCAACGGAAATTAATAAAGCTACCCCGCATTTGTGACATAGTGCTTGCTGGCAGCATTCAGCAAAGAAATCTGCACAGATACTTTTAGACTAAAGCACAGAAACACTTCTTAAGAAGTGAAAAATGTGCCAGGTTACCTTCCAGGTACCAACCGGGCCAGTGGCATTTACTGGGGTTCATACATCTGGACTGCAACGTTCATCTACCTTTACACAATTCTACTGTTTCTACTCTTTCTCAAGTTCCACGAGGTTCTTTGCATCTCCGTTATTAATATAACAAGGCCAGATTTTTCACATAAAGGAGGTATTTGGGATAGTTGGTATTTATGAGGAGCAGACCCCAGTATGAATATTCATCACAGAGGGAGCTGCCGAAAACCAGCGAGATGCGTCACAGACAAAAGCAGGTTTTATACAACTCGCACGGGTGCGCCAGCACTGACACTGCCTGGGAACCGACTGACAAATGCTTCCAGACTACCCTATCTCGTCGTGGTTATAACACCACTTGATCAAAGCTGAATTCACTCGTAGACACCTCAGTGATTCACAGCGACTTACGCAGAGCCAGTAACTTAACCCAGCAAATCCAATCTGCAGGGGACGTGATGCACGAGGTACAAGAAAATAAGCAGCTCTTTGAGGAGATGTATTTATTTGATTCACGAGGGACGCCTTCCAAGCTCGCTAAGTTCATGATGCAATGGAAATGAGTTGTGGGATTTAACACAAGAATATCTACTGCTCTATTCAAGTATTCCTCGCGCTTATAGCAGCTCTGTGAATGTAATCACGATGCTTAAAAACCTAGATGCTTCCGGGCTGCCACCATGGGACTACGTTATAATTAAATACGGTGAAAGCCGCAGCAAATTCTATCAATTTCCCCTGAAGCATCTCTATATTCTCCTGTCTGGATCCAACACCAATGGTGAGCCACTGAACGAGCAGCTCACTGAACCAAGGCACATCTCGATATTGCAGGGTTTCTAGCGTTGTTCTGCTTTCTTCAAGGCGCTGAGCGGTAAGATCAGGTATTTGCTTTCACCTGTCTAAGGTCGGGCATCCGTTCAGCTCAACAGAGAATCCAAGCACATGGCAGCACTGTGGATAGTTATTGCGCAAAACAAAAAAATAAATCTTATCCAAAATTAAGTTAAGAGAAAGACAACCTCTGATTTGGCATTTGGAGCGTGTAATAATTAATTTCCCTACTAATAATGAGGCAGTGTCCTCTAGTGGCTAAAGCACTGGACATGGAGTTGTGAGCCCAGGAGTCCACTCGTCGCTCGGCAGGTAACTTCCAGCTTTTGGCAGCTCGCGTTGGATGACATGAGGATGCTCACTGTGAAGACTCACGAAACCAGCACAGCCTACAATAAGGCGGGGTCTAGAGGATCCAGCACACACATCATAGGGTCAAAAATACTGAATATATTGAGACTCCATGGAGCGTTAGTGCCTCATTTTACTCATTTTACAGTAATAAAATTACTGCACTATCAACATCTTTAGACTGGAGGAAGTAGTGACAAAGCAAGAATTTTTTGGTTCCGTATAAAAATCACACCGTCCCCTCGGTTGAAAGTTGTTGGTTAAATAATTTGTTGGACTATCTCGTAGACAATGTGCTCCAAAACCCCGTGCCAAAGCCAAGGAAGTTTTATTGTGAGATTTAGACCAGAACAGGTGCGCTGCAAACTTTCCTTTTGATTAAGCGAAGCTTTCTCTGTTTATACCCAGAAAAGTGCTATTCCATAAAAAGACGGCCTAGATACATTTCTTACAAAGATTTAAAGATTAGATACCCAAAGTGAGCCACTACCATAGAGATCCTATTCAGTTTGGTTATAAAAAGATGACTAACTCAAGGATTTTTAAAATCTCCCATACAAAATGATTCGAGGCATGGCTCGTTTCTGCTTTAGCCCAGGTTTAACCGACTGGATCCTCAACATATTCTACAAGGTTATGTTGACTGAAAATATTGGAATTAACAGAATTTGACTAGATAACTAAACAAATCTCATTCAAACATGTAACCTAGTAAAACAACAGCATGTAACACAAATGCACTCTGAAACCAGAAGGGATAGGAATCATTTTCGTCCCAGCTCTCCACTAAGAGACCGTCATCCAGCACATATAATAAATGCTCACAGCTCGTTGCAGAGTTGGTGGATTTCCAAGCAAGAATGGCTATGATACACACAGACATGTTATTAGGGAACTTGCTGAAATGCTATAGTTGAGAAAATTTCTTGACCTAGTGGGAGTCCTGGAACTTCTCAGAGCATTGCATATTTCTATCTACATTTCAGCCAAAACCAGCAGGCCAGCCTTCAACATTAAATGTTTCTCCAGAGCACTTACAGACTCTACAATGCAGACAGAAAGCCTAATCACATTCTAATTGAGCCAAATCAAACTTCCAAATTCAACGCACATTCAAGAGATATTTCCTCCAGTTAAAATACAAAGCCACCAGGCCCTTCTGCAGTAAGCAAGAACTTCGAAAAGACAGACTGGAGAGTTTAAAGAGGACCGTGCGTGCAGAGGAAAACACATCTTCTAACAGCGTCACCGCAAAGGACGTAATTGGTATCGTCTTCTCTTCAAGGCACTGCATTTTCCCCTCCAAGATTATGCAACCTATCCAAACAGCTGGGTTTCCCATCAGCTTATTGTAACCACTGGTCATCTTTCCCATTACCGTGTTTTTTCAGGCTCTTCCCCACAGAGAGGCTGAATAAGGGCTGGCGGTGGGATTGCCACGGGGCCAGAGAGTCCAGTTCCTGGAAGCAAGCCGGGCCACACCGTTATGTTACATAATGAGATGGATCAAGAACTGGCTCACGAAAAAATGTACACAGTAGCTCGTCACTCCTTAAACTGAGCACTTGTTGTAAATGCAGGAAAAGTTTAAATAACTTTATTTTAATAATACGCCTCTTACGCTACTCTACCTTTTCAACAGACCTGCAACGTCTGCTATGAAGTGATGACAACCCCAGACTGCCAGCTTCTGGCAGGCTCCATCCTCTAAACTTCTGACTGCTCCTGCCATAACACACAGAAAAACATTTTCGACTCTCAAGACACAGCTCATCCCACTGAGCTGAGGAATAAGGAACGCTTCCACGGGAGCAGCTTTAAAGTAGGTCGCTGGAAATAGCCCGTTTGCCTCATCATGATGTAACCAAGTCTCTGAAATTCAAAATCAAACTGGGCTGAACCATTCTTTGTACAATGCAAGGAGGAAGCCTGCCCAAAATCAGACCCGTTAACTCTCAGCAGAATCCCTATAAGCATGAATCTTGTTTTCAGGCTCAAAGAAGTTGTTTCTGTCTTAGAGGACACCAGTGCTGTGGCGCACCTGCTGCTCCCGAGCCGTGCACCAAGACTCAGCAATCTCCAACACTTGGCAGCTTTGTGCCCTACAAATTCACTTTGCATCCTCCCCATGCAGGACCTAAAGACCTTTTTTTTTCCCCCCCTCAGGCTTAAGTAGTAAAAAAGACAAGAGATATAAAGGCAGCAGTGATCATCATTGCTGCTCAGCTGTATATATTCTAAATCCTTACCACACCTCATTACGATTCCGCACTATCCTCTGTGGTGTAACAAAAGCTCTTCCTGGTTATATCCATTTTGAATCCTACATAAAGAACTCCAAGATGCATTTTGTGGTAACAGAAGTACCAAGACGTAGACTTCTTCCTGCCACACGTGCAGACAAGATGCAGTTGGAAAGGTGTGTTACATGCTGGGGAACATACCCTTCAAAAACCATTCGCTGTCAAAAAGCTCAAATGCAGAAATACTGGTGATCCAGCGCTGGCCCCTGATTATCTCTGTTGCTTGAAGGAACAAGCATGGTTTTGCCCAAGAATAAGTATTTATTACAACTGGTCTGACAACGCAGTGGCCACAAACCCAGTTCAGATTCTGATAAACACTTCTATTTATTTTCCTAATAAAACGCCTTCAAAAAGAGGAAAAATGCAATCCTCTGCTCACTGACTAATATATTCATGTCCTTGGAGGTAGCAGGTTGCTTTAAGACACCTAACTTTTCCCTCAATTGCCTTGACTAAAGTTCAGAGGGAATTTATTTCCCTGATCATCATACGACGAAGTTGAAAGGAAATTTATCATTTGGCTCAAGCAAAGCATTGCTATTCCCTCTATGGAAATGGAAACACTAAATCATACATTTTTCTCACATACCATATTTTGAAAGGTCTGCATTCTTTCACGTTTCAGGCTCAAACGTTCCCACAACTAAAGCTTATTTTAAAGCGTTCAACCCTTAAAGCACTCCCACCTCCAGCAAGCAGTCAGCCCAAAACACAGCCCAGTTTTACATGCAGCCTTGTTGATCCAAAATAAATAACTGCATCTGTTCATGGGAGATTTATTACCTTAATGTGCTCGCTTCACTGTTGGCCTTGGCAGAGATGTCCAGGTTTAGAATCAAAGAGAACAAAAACTGACACACCTTAAATCCCAGCATTACAAAATTCTTTTAGGTAACAGATGGAAAAGGTAATTAGCCCACAACTCAACCATCACATGCTTAATTAGGAGCCCTACTCCTATCAGACACATTCTCTCAGCGATTCTATTTTCAGGACAGTAATGGCTATTGTTTCCCAAAGACAGGTCCTTGAACTGGCAAAAAACAAGGTGAGCTCTTGAAAGATGGAGAAGGAAAAAGATGGTATTATTCTTTAAATTCAGTGGCTTGCTTACACATGACTAATTTACAGCCAGAAGCTGGCCCTGGGATTGCTGTGTAGGAGGTTATCTTGGTAACAAAATGTCCAGCTCAAGAGTTTTCTAGCCAGCCTCTCTTTGCAAGGGAGGAGGAGTTAAACAATGCTTGATGGCAGCAGAAACTTCTTAAGCAGTCATCATGCAGTGCAAAATAAATGTGTATGTTTGTACATGGACACCAAGAGCAGGGACAGCTTCCTCCTACTTCCAGGCAGTTAAAATTTAACCAGTCTTGCCAGCCCTGCTTATGTTTGTAAAGAAATGCTGAAAGACTTGTGCATCTTGGTATTCTGCTAACGCAGCTCTATACGCGGTGAGAAAATAGTCAAAAGTAGGTGTAAACAGATGAAATAACTTTTAACACTAAAACAGCTCATGGAAATTTGCACGTTATACAGGTCTGGCCAGTCCTCCTCAGGAAAGACCTCTGGCAAAGGAAATTAATTTCTAGATCTGTGGCTTCAGTCCTCCTCAATAAGATATTTACTGATAGGATGTCTTATGAAAGAACTGTGCGCCAATTTATTCATGTAATATCCAAATTGTGTGCGGCAAAGGAACCCCATTAAAGCAGAGCAGAATGCCACATAATGGTAACACCCAGGAACTTTCAAAGAGAAACATCCACACACAGAATCTTCCATTTCTGCATCAAGTCACTAAAATGACCTGACTTCGGGTTGATGACAGAAGTTCCACCCTCCCCTCTTCTGCTGAAGAACAGCTTGAAAACCACCCATGTAGAGTGCAAAAAAGAGGCAAATCATTTCCATAGAAGCAGGGGAAGTACCATTACAAAAGCAGCATTTTTCTTTTTTTTTCAGATCTACAATTTTATTCTCAATGGAATTCTTCCAAACAGTCAAAGAACTGAGCCAGCCCTTTGATTTCCAAAAATCTTTTTCCACCTCCTTTTAAGTAGATGAGCTGCAAAACAGCTACAGCAGAGGAAGAAAGAGATGAAGCACAACCAGAGCCCCAAGTATTAGATACACCAGGAGTCCAGTTTGACGAAGTCAAGCTGCTGCCAACAATGGAGGGGAAATACTAAAACCCAACAAAAATTAAAACATTTCACGGAATGTGTTGGCTGGAAGGAACCTTTAAAGGTCATCTAGTCCAACCCCCGCAGTGAGCAGGGACATCTTTCACTAGATCAGGCTGCTCAGAGCCCCATCCAGCCTGACCTTGGATGTCTCCAGGGATGGAGCCTCCAGCACCTCTCTGGGCAACCTGCGCCTGGGTTTCACCACCCTCAGGGTAAAGTGCTTGTTCCTAACATCTAATCTAAATCTACCCTGCTCTGGTTTAAATCATTGCTCCTCGTCCTGTCGCTACACATCCTTGTGAACGGCCCCTCCTCAGCTTTCCTGCAGCCCCTTCGGGCACTGGGAGGCCACTATCAGGTCTCCCTGGAGCCTTCGCTTCTACAGGCTGAGCAGCCCCGCCTCCCCCAGCCTGTCCTCGTAGCAGAGGCGCTCCAGCCCTTTGATCACTTTTGTGGCCTCCTCTGCACCCAAACGATCAGCTTCAACTACCTGCATCTCTGCCAGACTCTGGGTCTTCCTTCTTGGAGGAGGCTTGCCACCTCCAGCAGCCACAGGGCAAGGTGAGCATCAGTATTATTGCCCTCTCTGAGGTGAACCACCATCAAGATACACCTGCCTGGATATTACTAAAACGACCCCACGGTTCCCTGTACACTCATTTAAAATGCCGTTGAGCATTATAAATAAAAATAATAATAAAGCCTATTTCAACAGATCCAAATGTCTCCCCAAGAGCCACACTGCATGTCCCCAGGAGGTGTCACCCACCTCCCAAAGGCTCAGAGAAAGTGCCTTTCGCAGGGACTGGAACATCCCCGGTGTGGGAGCAGCACGCACCTCCAAGGCAGTAATTCTACTGAGATGTGCTCAAGGACTACATTTTCCACACTCTGTAAGATGTCAAGGTCTTTGAGCACGCCTCAGACAAAGAAGGCAGATCTCTGTTGTGTGACCACTACTGATTTCATCACACACACAGCACGGTAATTTGTTGAGTCATTGGGTTTTTTCCCCTAGCAATACCTCAGTGGTGAAAACTAAATCAAATCCAACCCTCTAAATAATGTCCTTGTTGTAAAAATGCACAATAAGTCAGGCCTAACCTCGTTAGCGCTGACCTTGGTAATTATTTATAGGTTTATATTGTCTACATCCAAGCTGAAATATTCCTTGCCCTTAGCTGGGAAAGGACTTACATGTCAACTAAAAAAACCTGCATTTCTTAACAAGGATCTTCTCTTGCCCCTCTTTTTAATTATTTTTCAAAATAATTGAAATAAAATGGACTTTTTAATAATAAATCATTTAGACTGCAGTGCATCACATATAGCTACTGGGTTGAGTCTACGTTAAGTACGGCCTCATCACTCAAAAAATAAAGTTTTAGTCTTTGGTTTTACATGTACCCTGAAAAGTTTTCTCAAACTAATTTCCTGAAGATATACAAGCGTATTACACCGAAGCATGTGTAATTCTCTAGTTGTGAACAACAGGAGAATGCCCATACTACAACACTAGAATGCTCGATTTTCATCGCAGCATTTGGGAACTATCAGCCTTCCAGTTTTAATGAGGAGGAATATAAAAATCCCAAACAGATGGCAATGTTTTGAAGGCAGTTTACTGCATTCTTCATTCGGTGACTCAGCTTTATTTCTCAAGCTCTGTAGACCCATTACATCAAGTGCCTCAGGTATTTAAAAAAAAAAAAAAGATAGAATTACTGCAACTACAACATGAAGAACAGATCTCTATTACAGCTTGTTAACCTCCAGACATATGTATTTACTTTTCTGAGGTCAAAATAAGGTAGAACAACTTTTCGGATTCTTAATATTGTTCTCAAGCATCCGCAGTCAGCTCTAAAAAAACACGCCTGCAGTTCATCAGCACTGCTGCTGCAACGCTTCATGAAAACCTTTAATTCAGTCAGCGTGCTGGCATGGAAGGGCATGCGCTCACGCTGCACCTCTCACCTTTTTGCCTGTGCAAACAACATCTTCACGAGCGGCAGAAGGTACAAAAGCTTCCATGTATTACCCCAGCAGCACCAACAACGATCACTTGTGCTACCCATTCCTCTAGAGACCAAAAATTTCTGTAACGTGAGGCCACCTTTCGCAAATCCAACAAAACGTCTTAATTGCCGGCTCGGACGGTTCATTATTCCTTCAAGCCCTGTCACTGTTTGAACAGCTGTTATTTTCACATCGCAGCGTACTCAATTTTCAGCTTACACTAACGTAGGAGATTACACCCCTGAAGTACGTTCACACAACACGAGTGACGGAGCTGCAGCACTCGGGCCTGTCGGCAAACATCTGTCTGGAAAGAGCACAGATTCACTCACAAAATAGGGAGGTGGTCTGAGAAATGAGTAAGGTAGGAGACTCATCTTCCTGACCGCATTTCTATCCTGTCCGTTACTCACGGTGTCACAGAACTCAAATTCCACAGGTGGCACAACACATACCACAGGCAGATTCAGGAAAAGCTGATGTATATAAACCAGCCTGCTTCGGCGACGACACCGCAGAGATTCTTTGCATCCTGAGGGAAGAAGTGGGCTTTACGCTGCTGGCCATGTGAAAATCCAGCAGAAGTTACCTCCTGCTGGAGCACTTTAGGAAACATCCTGTAACTTCATCAACAAACAAGCTCTTTTTGCATAGCCAGGCGCAGATCCTCAGCACATACACCGAGCGTGCTCTAATTGCTACTGACACGCAGCTGCCATAAGCAAGCACGAGTTCTGGAAAGAGCTTTGAAATAGAGTTAAATCAAGCTCCGCTCTTCATCCTTGCCTTACAGCTTAGCAAACAATACCTTCAGAAAAACATCACCTTTCTTTAGATAGGTGGTTTGGTTTTTTTCCCCTACAGCATATTTTCCTTTGAAATTGTTTTTCAGTTAACCAGAGTTCACGTTTTTATTAACCAAATGAAACTAGACTGTGGAGCTTTTGGTCACTTCCTGGATTTTTCTGACAATAGAGCAAAAATTGTCCCCAGCAGTAGTTATATGGGGTTGTGTTCACGGTCACAGTTAGATGCAAGACTTAGCAGTTTTCAAATTAATTTATCAGCATATGGTCTTGTATCTAATCACAGTGACCAGTGGGAAACCTCGATGGGCCATGGAACCTGCACAGCTCTATCACTCACCAGTTTTCCTTCAATATCCTATTCCCTACAGAGTAAATGAATGCAGGCTAGAGAAAACACAAAAGACTTTTCTCTTGCCTTTTATGTACCCACTGCACGCTGGACTTATTTTTCTGTCAGAATAGTTTTTACTGTGTTATTTGTAAAACTTCTGGTAATTCAGGATTGGGCAAAACAAACAACTATTCCACAGACCAGTGAAAGAGCTAAGGCTGAAACACTCCAAGTGTTTCCAACTTGCCAAATAGCACTAAAAATGTAACTCTCAACTGGGAACTCCTAAGATTTCTAACTCTATTAACAGTAAGTAGAAGAAAGCAGAAGGAAAGTTGGCTGGAGATACACAGGTTTGTTTTATCTTTGCCTATTACGTATCTGAGTTACAACCAAGAGTTACTTCAGTGCCTCCCTACCTGGTGTGTTTGTAAGTCAGTAAATCGAAAGAGGAATAGGAGGAAATCACATGGGAAGGAAATCCTGGGTGATTTTTCCTCCAGAAATCAAAATTTCTGTGTTTTTACAAGGGCTTCCTCTCCAAAAGCGCATCTCTGTGACACCATGCTTACACCTACAAACAGTAACAGAAGAGACAAAAGATTAGCAAAAAAAAAGGCCTTCATTGCTTTCATACAGTCTCATTTATTTCTACCATTTAGAATAATTCTTTGATTTTCAGTGCGTATTGACAGCCAATTCTGTTCACTGGCATGACATCAAGCTCTCATCTGGCTTTATAATCTCAGCACAGGATATTTCTTTAAGCTCTGGGTACATCTAGTTTGTGCTTGTAGAATTTTGTTCTCCAACCCTACCACGGTATCAATAGCTTTAAGAGCATTGTTTAATCGCATGCCTTAAAGTCTTTTCCCACAATTCCTGTGATACTTTTAACAGTGTGAATACAAGGCTGCCCAAAAGATTGGGGTTTTGGAGGGTTTTTTTAACTAACATAAGGCAACTTTGAGAAACAGTGGCCAAGATAAAAGCAAATGAATGAATTCACTTCAGGAGACAACACATCATGAAGTTTCTCCAGAAAAAAAGCTCATTTCATCAATATTTCTCTGGGCAACTTCCAATACTCTAAGCACTTCCTCTAACAGTATTTTAGGAAATTCTTATGAAGTCAGTGCAAACGAGATGGGTGGCAATAAGCAGTGCATTGTGCGATCTCACAGGGTTACAGGCACCCCGAGATCCGAATTGGATGCTCACAATGTTAAAAAAAATTACATTTTAACTGGGAAGAGTAAATACATTGGAATGAGACTCTTTAGAGCCACTTACCTGCTTCAGAACTTCAGCCTCTTGCTTATGTCCCCAGAGCACCAAGCAAGGCTGCATCTTGGGATGCTGTTACCTCCTCTGCTAAGCCCAACCAGCGCTATCATGAAACAGAGAACGATTTCAGCGGTTGCGTCACATCACCTGCAGCTACTCCCTTCCCCTCTGCTTTCCACTCATCTGCACTTCTGTGATTATCGCAGGATGCAGTCTTGGCAAAGACTAACTCATCTAATTTACAAAAACGCTCCAAGACAATCGTAGTATCTTGAAATAAAGAATCATCAGACACACCAGCTTTTTGGATATCCCCTCCACAAAAAAAAAACCCAAATATCTGGTATTTGTTGACTTGTTTGGGAATAAAACTAAAATCTGATTCTGTTTCCATTTGTGAACAAGTTATTAAGAATGGCTTCTGCTCTGGCAGCAATCAAACCTCTCTTCCTGACCTAGGATAAGCAGCTCAGTAGGGTCCTAAGACACAAAAACGACTGTCAACAGCATTTGATGTGCAGAGCTGCCACTACTCAGATCCTCAGGTGCGTGTGCAGAGCCTGGCCTGACGCATCCATTTCTGAAAAATCTAAAGCAACTAAACAAGAGCCAAACTCAAATGCAGTCACGGGCCAAAATGAGTAATCTCAAATTCCACTAAGCCTTTACTTTGAGATTTTCTAAGTAGCTGGAGGCCTCTATAAAGTGAAAAATCAGTCAGCGGGAAGCTGTACCACAGCTGGAGAACAGTGCCCGCACAGAGAAACTCCTGGCCACCAGCACAAAAAAGCAGAAGGTTCTCAGTGACACTTTTGGTGGGAAGATGTCACAGGAAAGAGTAGCAAAGACTGGGAAGAGACAGATGCACACGATATAAGGAAAAAGCAAATAAATATGTTGATACCCAGAGGTACCAAGAAAGATTTTGCTTCATTTGCACAGAAAAGAAAGAGAGACTCTTGCTGGCTGCAGCTCTTAATGTCACATGTAAGGGAAGTGGAAAGCGGGCTGCAGCTTTTAGTTCAGGAAATTTTCCTGGCTCGTTGTCTCATCTCTGCTACAAACCTAGAGCAGACCATAGGTCTGTTTTGCCCTCTTCTATAACTGTAGCAAACACAAGGGCAAAACAAAATCATATAAAGAATGACAAGCTTTATCACTCACAGGATTAATGACAATTTTTCTTAGATATCAGAAAAGCACTGCAATCGGTTACATCTCTGCTAAGGGCTAAATTTAAGACACCACAAAGACAAGACAGATTATTTTAGGTTGGCCTTGAATATGTTTTTTCCCCCCTTTTCTCATTTTTTACACAAATCCAACACGCACTGCCAGAAGAAAGATAATCAGTTCCAGTCAAGCTCAAAGGATGTCTACTCACAACTGCAAAATAAAAAAAAGTTTGGATCTTATTAGCAAAATACGTAACCAGCCTTATATCTGACAACACATAATTTAACTATCTGTAATGTTACTGAGGGAAGAAATGATTTATGGAAGTATCCAATGGCTCCACAGACCACTGCACTGGCAAAATATAACGCTGCAGCACTGGTGACACAAGATGTGCCTGCAGCCTTCTCGTGATTTTTGCCCTTGAAGTCTGGGCTCAGGTATGCTGCAGGGAGGGAGGTCAGAGCCGCACCAGGCTGGCAGGTCAGAACCACAGCCCCACCACAATTATTTCCTACGCCCGCTCAAGCTTTTCAACCACAACAGCATTTTTATCTTACCACACTATTCTGAATTTAGTTTCAGGAAGCCAGCGTTGAGTGCAGCACACAGCATTCAAAAGGCTGCAGGAAAGTAGGGCAGGAGGTACTTGCTTCGTTCTAAGGATCATCTACGGGTCAGTATTTTCCTTGCATTAATTCATACACTGAGCAGAAAGTGCCAATGCAAGCCTAGGAACTAGTCCTTCACACAGCTCACCAAAACATCATCTCTTTTTAGAAGAAATTTCTGCTGTCCTGTGGTCAAATGGACTGGCTGTAGCCCAGTGGCCTGCATAAAGGCTAAGATGAAGAAGTGAAAATTAACAGAGCACTGGATGGGAAACCCAAGAGTTTATCAAAAGTGTCAGGATCAAGGAAAGACTAAAAACCTGAAAAATCACACCTATTTAATGACTAAGCTCAAGGCTGGCACATACTCAACCATTTGTAAGCTGGCCTCTAGAATGGCTGTGGAATACACAATCCCTGTTCAATTCGAGGCAAGTTCAGGACACAGCATCACCTGGGATTACACCCTTGGTTACTGCTTTTAATGTGCTCTGCATTTCCAAATCACCCAGGGAGCAAAATGAAGAGGCAAAGACAACATGTAAATCTTCTTTACCAAGGGATTGCAGTTTTCTGGAAAGAATGTTTTCAATTATTAAAAAACTGGCATACACACAGCACCGAGATCCTAGACCCTGCAGCTTTCTGAACTCAGCAAGTTCCTTCTGCTCCTTGGCAGCACAGTGTGAGCAAAGTCCAGATCCAAGATTACAAACTTTCTAACTTCTGGATCTGACAGAGAGCATTCTCCCCAAAGCAGCTATGTTGCATGTAGGACACAATAGTACAGTATAAGTTGTAAAAGTACACGAAATTCCTCAAGTGTCGCTTCACCAAGTACAAGAAATTCCTCAAGTGTCACTTCACGAACCACAGAAACCATGTGCAGCCAGCCCCGAAGGAGAATTGTGTGCCTCGTCATACGCGCAACAGAAGGCAGAAACGCTGCTGAACAACTTGCTCTGGTAGCAGCGCCGGAAGGCAGCGGGGAACAGTTTCAGGATCACAAAGTTCCACAAGCTGCAAGGAACAGGAAGGAGTAGGGAACCTGGGAGCACAGACATTTATTACTCACTAAACATAAGCACCAGCCCTCTCCCCCTGATAGAGCTGTCTACCGATTAATTTATTTTTTATTATATCAAGCTGTCTTACTACAGCATCTCTCAAATTCTTCTTTGCATTCACGGTACAAGCCTAGGGCTTTGCAAGGTTAAAAGAAATAAATTGATGACAAACAAACAAAAAAAAATAAATCAAGCCTTTAGCATATAAAAGACATCAATGTTACCAGCTGAAGCTAAAATTTAGTCAGCGTAAGACTACGACCACAACACGCAGGGTTTTCAATGCCAAGTTCTGTGCTGTGTGTTGACTGTCAGGGAGACAAGGGGGGCTGGAGCTCGACACACCAGCTGTCAAATCAAAGAGATGAAAACACCAACTCTTGCATTTATTTCTTAAATAAATTTCACACATGGGTGAGCAGCGAGAAATACATGCTTGTATGTTAACTATAAACTATTGACCAATCCTCACCATTTCTTAAGTGAGTCAAAACCGATGTCTTACTGCGCAAGACCTACCAGGTCTTTCCTTCAAGACAGCGTTTGGGCTGTAAGTTAGGGCATCAGCTCTGAAACACTCCTTCCTATCACTGGGGGATTTGATAGTCACAACTGCCATTAAAAACAGAAAACCCCCAACCTCCACACATTTCCTCCATAAAATTAATGGCTACATGGCATTCTCCTAGTAGACTTTCCTAAGTCTCTGCGTTCTACAAAAAAGTTTTTGTCGAAGCTAAAAGCTGTGACGGTGCTAGGTCAAGGCAAGGCTTCCATACTGATAGCAGAATACTAACTATGAATCAGCTATTTGTGGTGGAAATTCAACTTAAGAAACAATTTCACCACTTCTTTTGAAAAACAGTACACATTTGTCTTGGACTAGTTTCTTAATGTGTAGAAATTAAGCTTTTGAGTTGAACAACCAGGTCAAATATTACACTAAATGAAGCATCAGTATGTCCATTGCTTAACAATCAAAAATCTTGTAGATACAGGAAAGCTAGCAGGTTCTCCTGCAAACATTTAGTTCTCCCTGAAAAGGTCCTGATTTATAAAGGACGTCAAACAAAATATTTCAGCCCTAACAGAGATTTAGTATACCGTTTAATATATTTAACAATAAAGTACTTAAAGTAGGAGTTAGAAGATAGTTAACAGAACATAACTTGGAATTAGACAGTGATTTTGACCCTTTGTGAAGATATCTTCAAAATTATTTAGATATGAAGCTTAAGCTCAGTTTAAGAGGTCAACACATGAACATAACTCTCCGAAAAGTCATCTGCTGTTGACAAACCTTGTACTATTCACCCTCAAAACGTAACTGAAACTGCCACGAGTCTTAAGTATGAAAACCTCATCTTCTTGTCTTTTCAACAAACTCCTCTTCAATAAACAACTCCACTCGAAGTTTCTGACAGCCAAGATACATGTGAAGTGAAAAGAAGAGTCAGTCAGCATCGTTCAAAATCATTTTAATCTTCAACAAGGGAAAATAAATGCATTAACACAAAGAGAAAACACTTTGGGAAGACAATATGGAACCACGACAGGGTTTTAGTTTATAGAAATGCAATTTATAATTTTATAAAAATTATATGAAAGAATAACAACATCTTTCAGTAACATCAGACAGTATAGAAAAAATAAATGTCAACATTAGTTGTGCTTTGATGGTCCTTCTAGTAAGAAATTTAAAAGTGCTTTTTGAATAGCAGTGTTGCAACTCAACATTAGTGCAAATGTCAAATCTGTTTTAAAGCAGATATTTATAGCAATTGTGCAAGTTCTTACGATTAACAAACCCCATCAATCTAAAAATTAACACTGAGCGAGGTCACTACTCTGATTAGAATTAAACATTCGTTAAATAGCTTACACACCAGTTCTACTACAAGGAAAATATTGATGCTCCTTCACAGAAAGGCTTGAACTTAAATGTTACATGTAACTCGTTCTACAAATCGGTGAATATCTCGAAGTTAAAAAAGCTCTTGCAAAATATACAGTTTAGTACATTTATGACCAAGGGCTACAAACAGTACCTAAGGCAAAATCTAGCAACTTAAATAAAACCAAACTTCACAGTTAGTGTACTGAATTTGCTCTTACATACAGTATTTTGTTCCCAAATCCTCCCTGAAGCTCCCATATAAAGTTAGCACATGAACTCCATGTAGAAATTTCACTATATTCTTATCTGTAAATACCAACAATTTGGTTACCAACTACTGCTACTACAAGTACCGTTACTCTTTGAGCAAGTGAAAAACACAGCACTAGTTGGAAATTAAAAGAAATAAATAAAAATCAAAATTTACTCTTTACTGTTTTTACAAATGACAAGCTGGCAATAATAAAAGCCACTCTATATTTCTACATAGTATTTTCTGCAAGAATTCTCAGAACTCTAAAATTAGTTTTCGTTTTAGTGTTGTTTCCTTACTTTGTAATTTATGATGCATAGTAACTATTGCCTTTCCTATGCAGGCCTCATTTTAAGAGAGGCAAAAACTAGGCAGTTAACACTGAGCCCTTATGGCTCATTTCATGTGGAGCCAAAGGCATTTTGTATTTTATTTCTCAAGGTGTTTATAAGTAGGATTTAAGCCACTATCAACAACAGGACTAAAATACAAATTAATGAACTTCCATTCTAACAGAGTATGGCTTGCAAACCTAACAACTGAACAGGGTTTTTTATATAGTATTGCACTTTAGTACTAAATTGACAGTCAGAAACTGCACAGAACTCATTTTATAACAATATATCAATTAAAAAAGCAATAAATAAAGTGCAGTACCTAAAAATAAAAGTAGAAGCCACTGTGTTTAGTCCACATTTCTCCCACCACAGTCTGAACTTCTTCAACTGAAATAAGTCCAGGACGGTCTGTGGATACCAACTGCATAGTTTTTTCCACACAACAGACTACCCATAACAATAAGAGAAGCAATTAAAGCTTTCTGCAGTAATATTATCAACTGAAGGACAGCACCCTGGAGTATATGTCTCAGTTAGCTTACACAGAGGGGTTGCCTTTGCTCACGATCGCTTCAGAAGCCAGACACAGTTACTGCGTGACTGCACATCACCTCTAGCGTGTTACTCTACAGGCAAGTGGAGCCTTTTTAAACGTGTGACATTAAACCTGATAAGGACGTGGAGACCTCCTGCTCCCGCAGCGGGAAGCCCTTTCCTAAAACTTAGCAACTCGTCATTGCAGCGACAAGTTGGTTAAGTCTTTAGCAGCGTCTCTGATCATCTGCTCTACCTTGGGATTTTCGGCTCCGCTGGTTGCCAGCTCCTTGTCGATAAGCCCCAGGTTATGCAAATTGAGGATGGAATCGGCAATAATCCGCGCGGTCCTCTTCTGGTAGCCTCCAGACGTCACCATCAGGATTGGGATCCTGCGTCTTCTGGCAGCTTTGAACACGACTTCATCTCTCTTCACAATTCCCTGCACGTGTGCAACGACAAAACGAAACAACATTAAAAAGGGGTACAAATACAGGATATGATAGGATCAGCCTATGCTTTATAGGTTTACAGTTTAAGTGATTAAGTCCTGCATTTTACAATATGAATTAAAAAAAGGTAACTTAAGAGTCCCATCAGCAGGTTTACATGCATCATCATTAAAAATATGAAAACCAGCAAATCAAGAATCCTTGACTTGTTTTTAGAGGACACAACAGAAAAAAGTCTTTAATACAAATCCCTAGAAGAATTCCTGCTCAAAGGCCATAAAGTCTAAACTGACTGAAGTTTAGAAACGTTCACCCTATTTCACAGCTGAGGAATTGAGATTAATAAAGATTGTCGGAATTCAAAGAGCTTTAGTTTGTGCTCAACTTGCCTACGACAAAGGTTTAGCAACTTGATCAAAATTTCACAAACCTAAAAAAGAAGCAGAAATTTAAATCAGATTTTACACACTCACAATCCCTAGATGAGTTATAAAATTCCAGGTTTTTTAAGAAAAGAAAATACTGAAATAATCTATGGCTGAAGGGGGAGTTGCAGGATGTAAGTAATGCTAAGTCCACAGGAAGGAAAATAAATCCTAAATAACCTCTTACTAATAGAGAAGGGCATAGAACTAAAAAATAACAAAGACTGCTGACCAAGAGGTACTGTACTGTCATTGAACTCATACACCAGCAGACTTCGAGTATCTTGGATTTCAAATAAGTACATGTGGGGAAGGAGAGAGAACTCAGAAATAAGTGAGAACAGAATTAAAATCTACTTCTGTAGAAAAACAAAAAGCCAAGAGTTCCAGAGTTACACAGGGGGCATAAATAATCCATTATAACTCCTCAAAATAAAAGGCTAACAACATAATAGACAACAGCTTCAAAAGGACAGCCCGAAATTTAAATGACTGCAAAAGCTGGGGAAAGGGATATAAACGCAAATACAAAAGGAAAAATGAAGGAAGCAATAGCAAAAACGGTACAACAAAATGAATGTGTACTACTCAAGACTGGTTAGAGGAAGACTGTAAATACATCAAGAAATATTACCCTGCCATTAAAAGAAAATTAGACCACAAGCAAATTGTAAAGGGAAAGAATACGTTTCAAATGTAGCTGAAAAACTATTTTGTAAAACCATACAACAGTAATGTTTTTGGCATGGTTTGATACAGTCCTGTATAAGAACAATGGGAGTAAAGAATAGCTGACAAATAAGACAAAGGAGACTGGAGTCACTGAAGGAACAGATCCTTCAGTGAAGTAACAGAAAGACAGGACGAGCCGCACAGCCCTGGGGAACCGCTGGCTGCAGCAGCCGTTACCCCACACCAGAGCTGGAAGCTCTCACAACTCGCAGGAGCCCAACCTACTCAGCCTGGCTCCAGCATCTCCAGGGACTGAGCCGGGAAGAACCGAGGGGAAAACACACAGGCTTACTCCAGCACTTGCATGTTACCAAGAAAGAAAATGCGTCAAATGAAAACAACGGCCCAAACCAGTTCCCACACACAAACAGAGAGAAGAGGGACGGAACCTGCTACACCTCAAGTTTTCCGGCGACAGCCTCAAGCACCAAGATACTATCACTCATAGCACTCTGAGGAGGCATAATTTTGCCTAGAATTAACCCTGTAGCAAGATTTAAAACATATGAATGGAATTTATAACTGCAGGACTAATGAAACTTGAAGATAATAATTGTCCAGGCTCGAAGCCTTCAGCTTTGACATGTGCAGCAGCAGCCTGGGCTTTCGAGCTTGGTGAGACAAGCCCTTCACATCTAGGCCAACAAGATCAGAGACAAGAATCCCTGCCCTCAGCTCAGAAAATAAAGCCACACAAAGTTCTTCTCCATCAGGCACCTCAACCATTGGTTGTGCAGGGAAATGGCACTCTGCCTTTCATCTCTACTTGTGACCAGAAGAATCATTTCACATTTCTTTCCCCATCCCTACATTTTCTCCAATCCTACACAGCACCCAACAACCTACAGCAACTCATTTTTTCCTGGCAATTAACACCGTTTCCTCAAATGCCAGAAAAGAATTTGAAAAGGCACATCTTATCCTCTGTCTATCACTGGCTCCCATTGCTCCTGGCAGGCACCACTTTCCTGCCTTAAAAAAAAAAAAAAAAAAAAAAGCTCTGCTCCACTGAATGAGATCTTACACCTCGGGTCACATCCTCCCCAAAGCCAAAAGCAAACGAGTTTAAGCCCCTCAGCTCTTCCTCTCTCCTCAGAGACTTTTATGCGGCCATGGAAACACAACCTGGAGATTCAGAGCAAATAAAAGCAGCAGGGAACTAGAGCTCTCTGCAAAAGAGCTGAAGGACTGCAAACCAGAAGGGGAAGCGATCACATCGAGCAACGGCTCAGTTAGAGAGCTCACAGCTCAAGTACTTCTCTACATTGAGCTGGTGGACACTAGAGGAGAACTAAAGGTGGAAAGAGCAGACAGAACCGAGGAGCTGTCAGAGAAGGAATTGTTAAAGAAAAAACAAAAGGAAGAGATCTGTAAATTTTTATTTTGATAGTAGACTCGTTATATCTGGAAGTTGAAGCTTTCTTTGAAGCTATACAGAATAAAACAAAATTTAAATCTGGTTACCGAACTGGGGAGAGAAGGTAAACTGAACTGAAAATGGGTAGTGATATCTGCACAGAAAAGAGTAAGAAAAAAATAAAATTCTCTTTGCTTGCTAAGAATACACAGACTGGCTGCACAAAATTGCCAGAACTGGAAGATACCAGAAGAGCAGATTATAACAGCTGGGAGTGCTACAGAGGAAATTAAGTGCAAGACACCTACAGGGGCCAGGTGACAAAGGAAATACACTGCACGATAGGTTATAGAGAGGACAAGAAACAAAGACAGAATCAAAGCGGAAAAAAGAATTTGGCTGAGGTATGAAAATATATGCCCTTCTGGTTACAGTCTGGATATTCAAAACCAGTGTATTGTAGAGGGAATACGAACAATAGCGGAATAGGAACCCAAAGAACAAAAATATTTAGAGTCAGAAAGAGACAACAAAGAAAAAAAGCACAGGTGAAAGAGCAACAGAGCTGCACCTGTATCTACCTACAGCAGGAAAATACTCAGGCTGAGTAAAGCACACACCTCATCTTTAGCTAACAAAGTCACCCTCAGCACTGCTGCCACCACCTAGTGAGGAGCGAAAAACCTCTAGGTGTTTAGGATTAATACAAACCTGAGGCGAAATAGCGAGTCCTCCCAACGGATCGCCATCCAGAATATCAGTCCCAGCATTATAAACAATGACGTCGGGCTTTAACTCGTTTAACGCTCCTTCCACGTGAGTATGTACCTTCTGAAGGTATTCGGCGTCTTCTGTACCCCACTCTAATTCCACCTTGCGTTTTATGGCGCCTACGAGAAAAAAATTTAAAAATGTTTCAATGTTCCTCCAGCAAAGAACTGCTTTGAAAGAAAGTGTCAGATTTAGGTAAGCAAGAGGAAAACATAATGATTCTGGAAATTTTTTAAGTGCACTGCATTTTCACAGAAACGTAAGGTAAAGCAAATTATTCAACTACTTGTTTTCCCAGCAAATGTAAGTACAATGACCTTGAAAATATTCCAGTGAAGAGAGAAAATTAGATTTTTTGGGGGGGGGGGGGGGGGGTGGAAAACAAATCTCTCAGACACAAGCAGAAAATCCTATTGAAAACAGCTTATCTACATGTTCATTTACTAATCAGCAAAGAAATCGTAAAGAAAATTATTAACTTAAAAGTAATCTAAACAAAGGGAAAGAAAACACTGAATTGCTATTGCAGAGGAAACAGTTGGGAAAAAAAACCATGATAAATATCACTGAGAAATTATTAAGATGTTTTATTTTTATCACAACCCTCTTAACAGCAAGGGATCATGAATTTACGTGAACTGCTTTATGAATGTGTAACAAAATTCAGCTTTGCCCCAGGCATTTTCAATTTAATGTTCTTACCCTGTAATCCTACCAGAAGAGCAAATATCTATCCCTAATTTAAATCAAAATAGTTCTAATGCTTCTAATAAAGCATTACAAGTAGAAGAGGGTTGAGAAAGTAGAAGGAAGAACCGAAGGTTAATACAGTCGAGCTTTGGGTGCTTCTACAGAGTTGTGTGTAACTAAATCTGAATTAATCAAATCCGTGTTGGAAGTGTTTCGAGGCGTAAGCTCTACCCCACCACACCCTATGCCTTGAGTTAAATAACCTGGAGCCTCCATTCAGCACCCACCAAGCGTGCAGGAACGCATTCAACACAGAATGATACTTTTTCACTCCTGTGACTGCTGGGCAGGGGTTTTTTTTCCATCCTTGGGGGTTTTTTTTCCATCCTTGTTCAACAGTAGTGAAGCATTCTTTTTCTTCCTGTTATTTTACTGCCTCAGCATCAAAGATTTTTTGTTCCTTTATGATATTTTTCTTATCGTCATACAAACGTTCATCGAAGTCGGCAAAGCTGTGCTCTTCTGAACAGCACTTAGAGCCTCTTCAGGGTAAAGAATCCGTGAGCTGGAGACAGCTTTAGAGCAGGAGGTAAACCCATCAGCATGGGGAACAAACAAGTATCGTTCTGATGAAGCCATTAAGAACTCAGGATGATCACAAATAAGATTCCGTGCCTCCGCAGGTCTCTCTCCTTCACCCCCGGCACAAAACACAGAATTACACGGGGTAGTTATCAGCCAGGCCAGGGATGACTGTTGGATCTGTAGGTTACATTGGACACAGCTTTTGCATTTAACAGCCTTTTGCCCATCTCTCGCTAATTACGGCTTTTTGAAAGCTGCAGAACGACGGACCAACGCAGCAACGCTTTTTTTAAGGCCCACACTTGGAGCTCCAGCTGTCAAGCTTTATGCTCACCAGCAAACTAGTCCCTCTCCCATCCACCTTCCCTCTCTTCCTGAACTTTTGTGCGATTCCAAGCTTAGGGCTCAGCATTAGGCAATGGTAGCCAGCTTGTCTTTTTTTTTTTTTTCCTCCTAATGAAGCCAAAAAAGTACAGAAGAGACTGTTATAATAAAACATGGGCAAAATGAGTGGGAAATCCAGGGAGGGAGCAATCACAGTCAATATGTGAATAGATAGATGCTTCTCTCTCTCATTTTCATTTTTCTTTTTCATTTGTTTGCTGATTGTCTCCTTACAGACATAACATACTTAAAACAAAAAAGATCACCTTTTAATTTAATACCTTGAATTACATATATTGCAATCTTCAAAAACTTCACTGGTTAAAAACCAGAAGAACAATGTGCTGCACCTAATCCTCACCAAGAATCCAAATTAGGTAGGCTTTTCAGAAGGACAGAGTCATTCTCAAGAAAGCCGGACAGCAGCAGAACATCTCCCCCAACAAATTAGGATTCAGTTAACAAATCCAGCCTGTAATAAACGACAGTGTAACAGAATCCAAGATCAAATAAGCTTTGGGCTTTAGTATCCCCAATTAACTGGGACAGGTCACCAGCCACAACAGGCACAGCACAGCAGGGATAAAAAATCAAGCACGAGCTCTTAACATTTGCATGGCATCCCCAACTTGTTTCACATTCTGATGCATTTTGTTTTCCAGCTGCTTATATAACAAGTTCCACCAGAAAGACAACAGCTAAACGTGATCATTTGTAACTTTCAAAAGAACGTGAAACTTTTTAACACAGTATTAACTAAACCTGAGTGAATTATTTCATAAATTTAGTGTAAGGGAAAGATTAAATTCTAACAGTTATCTTCAAATCCAAAACCAATTATCTCAAACTCACGAGCTTTTGCACGGGCTGCTAACAAAGTCCATGCAATACCGACACCTTGCATTCAAGAAATTCATTCCACAAGTGAGGGAAAACACTACAGAGTGTTAACACTAGTGGGATACATCACAGGGATCACTGAAAATTGTATGTCCAGTGTTAAATTCTTTTCCAAAAAAAATCTTTAAAAAATCTAATTAGCATTGTCGCAAAGGACATTATTCGTAAATGAAGAAGTTACTTAACACCACGGTATGTCTTTTACCTTTTTGGAGCATGAATTTCAATTATACTTACGTTTCGCAAATCCATCCCCTGGATAAATGTATCTGTTGTACACATCCATAATATACACCCGAGGATCATCCATGAAGTCCCTCTCATGGCCATTTCCCTGAAGGAAATTTACAGTTAGCTATTCCTAGCACACTACCACAGAATTAAACAATCTGCAAATTCTAGAGTACTTTAAGGCTACAAACACGGCGTATTTCAGACTCCTGGGTCAGCCTCTTATCTGTAATCTTGAAGGTTATTCTGAGGCGTAGACTTTGGAGGGCTCTGGCAGTATCAGTCTGAAGACCGCAGGTATTATCACACTCAAAATCCTTCCATCTCTGTGAAGATAATTATCACAGACCTCATTGCACATATTAGAAAAAATAAGTGAAAATTAGAAGCTAATTGCCTTCAGCAGCAGGGATACTCAGATTCTTATGCAATGATTAATAAATAAATAAAGCAGAACACAGCTCTCCTGATAATTCAAGCTGTGGTGAGATAAGTAATCCCGAGGAAAATTATAAACACTGAAGACTCCACAGTTTAGCATATCGTTTAACACCAGAAATTCCCTACGAAAAGATTGTACTGGGTATAAAGATGGATGCTCAAGAGAAAACTCAGATTCCAAATATTTCCCTCTCCCCAGTTTCTGGATTTAAATCGTATTCTTTCAGCTCCCATTTTGACTTTTTTTTCCTCGTAGTAAAAAAGACATCATCTTTTCACAGCAATCACTAAGATAATTTTGTTGAATCCAGCGTATCACACAGGATCCCAGCCCCTACCCCCAACAGAACCTCATTTAACCTACAGAAATCTAGGATCTAGCTTCTGTAATCCGCTTACATCATTTCCGTCCCCGGACAGTTAAGTTACGGTTCTGCTACAGCTTCTCCCCCTGCAAACAACCAATCCCCTCCAAAAAAACCAACCAAAGGATCGCTGGGCTAAAGCTAAGCAATGTGTGTGCAAAAGGGAATGGGAAGCACCTGAATTGTGCTTCTCCCTGCTAAAAAATGGCCACTCTTGCTTATTTCTTCAGCACCTTCGGTCTGCAAATTAACAGTTAAAAAGGATCTGCTACTACTTCCCACTGCTCTCGTTCCTCAGAGAAAGGAACCAAAGCGGTGATTTTGTGGTTACCAGCAAGATACGTGAAAATCAAAATACATTCCGAGAAGTCTCTACAAAACAAAAACATCCCCAGAACCCCCAAAAGCACAAAAAGATCCATATCCTGACAGATACAGCTGAAGATATTCATGAAAACAAAACACCTTTCTGTTGCAGAATCTATGTCCTTATTTCATGGTAATTTTAAGATGTCTTAACTTGCAGGTAGGAAAAATGGTGGAAGATGGAAAATTTGCAGCAATTAGGCTTCCTCATTGCCATGGAGCTACGTAAAAATGGTTTATTTACATGTAATAAATTAACTTCAACACTTCAGACTTGACATAGTTTTGGTGTGTAACTGCTTTTCTAAAACTAATTCTTCCCTCCTGTCAGGATTTATTTTGGAAAAACCTACCAAAGATGAGATTTGTTCTCAGTACCCACAGTAAGTCACTTTACCAGAAGAGTGATATATTCTTTCTCTCATTAGGCTGAAGCCAGGCTTTCCATTAAAACACTGAAGGTCAAATTCACCACCTGCAAAGGCTGCTGCAATGATCACGCATCCTGAACTAACCCTAATTCTCTTTTAAGAGGTTTTGTTTCTTCAGGGATTCTGATCCACCCTGGAGACTGCAGCTCATAAATATTTTTGCATCTAGCCACATGATGGAGCTACAACTCAGTTTAATTTTCTTAAACTGCCTTAGAATCATAGAACAATTCAGGTTGGAAAAGACCCTTGGGATCATCGAGGCTTAACAGTCTTTAGGACCATAAAATTACTAAACTGTTCACAGTTTCCAACACATATGATTAACTTGGTATTCTGCGAGCTGACAGTTTCCACTAAGATTAGAAAAACTGGTATTTATCACACATGGTATTTAGAGCAAGACATCTGCTGCACTGAACACAGGTAAGATACTCACCTGATGAGCATCCAGATCAATAATTGTGGCTTTAGACACCCCCTGGACTCTTTCAAATAAGAACTGGATATATAAGCAAAGAACAAAACGGAGAAGGTAACAGTTAGGTGACAGATTAAATTGGAGGCTTGAACCTTGCACTGTTCCAGTTGGAAGGCAGCGTGCATCTACTTATTTTATCCACCGAATTACAGAACCTCTAGCTTTTCACACTAAAAAAAAAAACCCAACTGTGATTATACAATAAAAGAAACCTGGACATTTCCACCAGATGAAATGCATGAAACACGCATTTCACAGTTGTCTGTGCAAGTACCTGCCTGCCTCTAGGGAAGGCAGAGTTCTCCTCATCTCCCCTTTTCCCCTCCAAGTACCCGACACAACACGGGATCAAGGTCACGTCCCTCGACACCATCCTGCGCTAACCTGCAAAGCCGACTCTGCAAACGCGGTGTAACAAACCCTGTGTGGGCAATACTGCCTCCACCGAATGGAAGCTGGGACGTCTCTGCGTCCTGCACCACCGAGGCAGGAAAGGACAGGTGCACCCAGGGACTGCAAAGCTGCCGGTGGCACCGGCGCTGTCAGAGTGGAACCAGACACAGCACAGAGGAAGGAAGCAACAGCAACAACTGCAGGCTGGGAGAGGGGAAAGCAAGAGCTCCAAGGGCCCCAACCATCAAGGTTCAGGAGACACGAT
>NW_009732167.1:0-18540 GCF_000703405.1 Apaloderma vittatum | reverse complement strand
AGGGGAGTCTTTCCAGCAGGAAGGGAGAAACAGCCCATTGTGATGGCATCCAACTGGATAACCCAGCACCGAGGAAAAGCTGCTGTAGGGACTGGATGCATTGAAACCACTTTTAGCAATACAATTCATTTCTTATTCCACATCTGCAGAGGAAAAAAAAATATTTAATTCTTTGAGTCCTAACTTTGCAAGTTACTGTCTTAATACAGACATGGTAAGACCCAAAGATTTTGTCCTGTCACCCACTATAATTTCTCAATCTGTATTTTAATGGCAGGGAAAATAGAACACTGTGCTGCTTCTCTGCAAATTACCATGTACAGAAATTAGGATGTTATGTCATAGAGTGTGATGCAATCATTAGAGCTGTTTTATGTTTGATTATTACTGATACTTTATAAATATTCTAGTATACAAATATACCATAGTACATTTCATAAAAATGAGCCCTAATTGCAGAAGGCTCTTGCTTCAGCCTTTCAAGAGCTAAATACCAAATGTATTCATTCACATTCAGTGATTATTTTGGAGACATTCACATTTTTATTCATGAATTTGAACAACTGAGCACTGCATAGAGCAGCTCGATTCAGAAAGAGGATTTCTGTCTCCGCATTTGCCTTGAATGTAACCACTGAAACTAGCGTGGAATTTTCAGGTTTGACTGCAAGGCTAGGATAATTATCACTGAGGATATTAAAAGTCAATCTGTTTTGATTTGGAGCGTGGTGGTTGTTTTTCTGTCAAGACGACATTATTAATGCAACTGTAGTGGTTTCTACCTACTTTCATAATTTCTACTCCTGCAACTCCTTCCTTCCATTTAACTGCGTATGTGTTACGATCTGCAGCATCAAGTACCACACCATCTTCCTATTCCTACTCATCTATAGATGGCTTCATTTTCTCCTATTAAGATGTAAATTAGTTCTTATGAATTTATGCAGATTTTTTTTCCCCACTTGCACAAACAGTAGAAAATACTGGTTTAAAGACTACTTCTTACCTTTATAGCCAGCGTGATATCAGCGTATGCACAAAATCCTCCACCTTTGTCACTGGAACAGTGATGAAAGCCACCCCCTAAACAGAAAAATGTCAAAGAGGTGAAAATCTACATGCTCAGGAACTCAAATCGGTTTTTGCAAAGAGACAGGGATCACTTGGACGTCAGGTGCTATTTTCTCTTTAGCAAATACCACACCTAGAGCTGCTAAACCCTTGCCTAGCAACACAAAACATCTCCCAGGGTGTCGGTGCTTGTCTCATACGTGGCCAACCAGCAGGCAAAAATGCTGCTGATGCCCAGACAAAAGAGGATTGTCCCCTTCTTCCAGCTAGCAGCCCGAGAAGGGAGAACTGCCCACAGGTAAGGTGCGGTGCCTCCGGGACACAACACACCTTGGGCACGCTAGAGTTACATAATTAAACGTTCTGGGGCAGGTGGAAAGGACGTGTCGAAAGTTCTTTTCTATGCTGAACATCAGGTTAAAAAAAAAAAAAAAAATAATCAAGAACTACAGCATTGTCATTATTTGCACATGCCATTGTCTTTTACAAACATTTGTACCAGAAGAAACTTTAAGAATTCCTTTTTAAAACACAAACACACACATTCTTTACATGAAAAAAGTACTCAGACCTCCCCCTCCCTAAACACATTTTCTTATAATAACTCAGAACTTTTTATTGAAAAATCCTCTACAAATACTGGCGCAAAAAACTTAACACGGTCAATTGATATAATTGGTAAATACAACAAGCTTAGGGGTTTAATGTCTATTTAATTTTGAATATTGGATAGTCATTTTGTGGAAGATGCGTGTAAGAAATAATGGAAAAATCCCCGGACTGATGAGCTGAGTCTCACACAACACAAAATACTGCTTCAGTAGTTGACTGGGTTTTGCATTGCTATTTGCTAGGAGCAGCAGAGCAGGTGTACTGCTCACTGTACCCTTCATAACCTGTTCATTCAAGTCTCTTTCAGGAAAAAACACACAGTCAAAACCAGACACTAACAGTACAGCCCTGTCCTCCAACATATCAACCAATCCCTTAATCTGGTATAATATCTAAATTGGCTATTATTAGATACTAGCACTGATAAAATCTACAAAAATTATAAAAATATTGAATGAAAATGAAGATTTTATTGATATATTTACATTTACTCCAAAGGTATTTCCTTGATCTTTTTGGCAGTACTTCAATAAAAACACCGCATCTTTATCATATCATATCTATATCATATCTTTATCCAGTTCTTTTTTTTTTTTTTTCCAAAAACTATTTTGTTTAATTATGAAGTTGCCACATGGGTGATAATGGATGAGAAAAATCCAGTACTTTTTATACTTTTTTTATTCCTTTGGAGTTGAGTTAAACACAATCCAGTCACTCTGTTATTACCAAAGTAACGTGATTTTACCCCATGCCATTTCAAGTCTCACTTAAAGCACTAAACTTGTACTTACCCACGTTGATTGCCCAGCCTCTCTCAACAGCCAGTTTTCCTGCCTTCAGAAAAATACAGCGAGAACTTCATGAAGAAACGAGGCAGTCACGGAACAGCACCCGCTTCCACCCCAAACCCAACTCTCAACACTTGGCCCATTGTATTTTCAGACATTTTACCACCACAGGTCATTCCAAAGCAGATCTCTGAACACAAACCACGCAACACGAACCACACAACATCCTCGGCGTAATTCATTAAAAACAAAAATACTTGATCTCTCATCCGGATTTCATTCTCTGGCAGTGGAAGAGATCTACAACTATGGGGCTTTGCGGAGATGAACACTGACCCCTAGCAGACAAACGAAGAAGGGAAAGTAGGAGTGTTGGTAAGAGCGAAAAGTGAGCAACAATCTCCTAACATCCTTCCTGTTCACGTAAAGCACAGGAGGAACGCAAACTCAAAATCCTGAAAATACAGACTCATGTAGTTTCAGAACAATGCCACAGTATAAAGTGTCCTGTGACTTCTTTTATTTTTTAAATGATCCAACATGAAAGGAATAACATATTACCAACCTTTTTCCCCCCACTACAAAAAAAAAAAAAAGTGCCTGTATCTCTCCCTTGAACTCAGATAACATTCAGGGCAGAAGAGAGATACACAAAGCTTAAATGATGAAACTTTAATTGGAAAAAATCTAAGTTATGCCAGGAAGAGTCAAGCAATTGTTTAACTGCAGTATTCCTTAACCATCATGTTAAAAAAAATATTACTAGCTATAATATTTTTTAAAAAAAGAAACCACAGATTCTTTTCCATAATCACAGAAAGCACACAATACACATCACACATGAAAGGAAGTCTGGGCAGTTGAGAATTCATCAACACCAATATTTATATTTGAACAGTTCTAATTTAGTATTAAGAAAACTGCAAGGAAGGTAAACACCCTCCTGTTACCAATGTGCCAACTTACACAAATTACATCTGGAGAAAAGACTGCAGTTGCTGAGCTATACAACTCACCAGGTCCCAGAGAAAGCCCGTGATCTGTGATTTAGCTTACTTCCTAGGGATTCCTCACTAAAAAAACTAATCCTCCCATATTGCTAAAATATCATTAAAAAGTAGAGAGACTCATCAGGCGTCTTCATGATAAACAGGACCATTGGGAAGAGCAGAAAATCATACTTCTGGCTTGTACTGCACAAATTTGACCGTCTGATGAATCCCGACTGCTTTTCAAGCACATAACTATTTCCCCATAACGAAAAATAATAAAAAAAAGTAAAAACTAACAGCACATGGCATCCAGATCAAACCTGAAGCGGCCAGTGACGTGAGGAGGTACGATGCAAAGAGGCAACGGGTGGCTCTCTCTTGTACAAGACCAATATTTATAACTAGTGAGCACACATTCATTAATTAAAAACAGCACAAGCACAATGGAAATCATCACAAAACTACACAAAAGAATTGACTACTTAGAACAAGTTGAAACAGATTTCACACACAAAATATGTCTGCACCCTCAAGAAATATCCAGGGTAGAATATAATCCCAGAGGTCTATAGATTTAGCCAGAACCTAGCATGTTCCTTCCAAACTGGTAATACTTAAATGGTCCTTAAAGACTGGTTTAACACTTTCAGTAGTTTATCTGATTTTCTCATGCTTCTGCAGACTTTTAGGCTTCAACAAAATCAGACACGACTACATGGTACAAAGGGTTTCACACATTTCCTTATTTTGCTATTCTTTGACTTGAAGTAACATATACATCCAAAAATACAAGAGCAACCCAAGACAATTAAGGTAGAATGAGGAAATGAGATTTAAGAGGATAGGACAACAACAGCTGGAGAAACAGAGCCCAAGGTGAGCAAGAAAATAAAGGAAAGGCACAAGCCTGAGTTAAAACCAGGCTTGGCAACCCACAAGGATAATTAAACGCAGTGAATGTCCCAGGACTCACGGTCTAGGAAGAAAGCACTGGCCAGTTTTATTTAACGACTCACAGCAGCAAGCAGCAGTTAACTCACTTCACACAGGTGATTTCAGCACCTTCTGATCTTTCCCTCTACTATCCCCTTACGTTCAAAAACTTTTTGGAAACCTGCCCCTCAGCTATTACAACTCTCAACTTTTCCTCCAGGCAAGACTTTTCTGACCACATGCCTATGTGCATCAATACATTTTCCAACCACCGCAAGTATTTCACAGCATCATGAAGTGCTACAACGCGTAAACACGAGGTTCCCCGTTATCCAAACCAAAACGCTCCAGTCTGCAACACAGCTCCAACGTGACAACATACTGCAACTTTCTGAAGGGCTCCAGCTTTTTAAAAGCCTGTGTTTGGGTGTTACAAAAAGAGTTCCAATGACGTACTTAAATCGCGCTGTTCCAAGACATTTCTGAAACTTAATGACAGATACTGAAGCCCGATCAAAAGTTGTCCAGTCCATTCTATTTGTTTCTCTACTACCTCTCGGTAACAAAAAAACAACTGCCAAAGAGTTACCTGTACACTTGCAAATCCAGCAGCTGGATGGGGCACGGATTTAACAGCAGAGTACGAAATTACTGACAGAATATCCCTTTTTTTTAATACACAACAAGGCACTGAGTACTTCTATCATTAAAAAAGTAAAAACAAGAGACAGCAGGGTATTTCATACTGCCTTAAAATCTGATTACAACTGCTTCTTTCCTTTCACACGGCACAACCCCAGGAGGCTGAAACTTAACAGTGCCCAAATCCACATACACACACAAATGTCAGTAGCAACGGTTAATCTCACAACAAATTAAAATAATTTAAGAAGAAATTTTAAAATAAAGAAAACTTGGCAAACTGCTTCACCAAACTTTTGGGCTTGCTCCTATCCTCACAGGCCAGACTCACAGATTCGACCTTTTTCATTGTTTTTGTAAATCTTACTGTACTGCCTTTTACGCACCAGTCACAGAAGAGCTCTTTATATTTTCTATGACTTTAACGAATTACTGACACATTCACAAAAGTAAGCATCTAAAAATAAGAAAACTTGATTCCAGTGCAGATTTCTAAGTGCCTACACTTCTATTGACAGAAACGGGAAGCCACCTATTAGCCTATTTCTGAAAATAATGGCATTACTTTATCATTCATTTACAGCTTCCCGGTCTCATTCACTTTTAATATCAAGTAGTTGCAATAAATCAAATTCTCATATCTGGCACAGACGTACTCCAAAAGGTTTGCCAACCCACAGAAGAGAGCTCACCAATAACTGGCTTCAGATAGATAAGAGAGAAAGCAATACGGGCTTCTCTCCTTTTCACATGCACCCACTGTACCAGCTACCTTCAGGAAGAGTAGTTAAAATGCAGCAAAAAAATCTATTTGTGCCATAATCGCAATGATTTCAGGTAGGATTATGTCTTCCATTTACGAAACCGTTATAGCCCAGTGCCTGCAAAGGGAGGTTGAGACTGTGCCTGCCTTCTCCCAGCACCACACTGCCTGGTTCCTCAACTCCATCTCTCATATGACAAGGAAGGAGAAAAAGAGCAGAAGCTGTATTAGCAACCTGCATCCTGCGAAGGCATCCTGTCCTCAGTACCCGGTTCAAATAACTCATTCGTGGCTTCAGCTGTTAACTGTTTTCTCTCCTCCTACTTCCTCAACATCTCTAATGACAATTCTCCGCCATAACTAAACACCTGGTGATGCTTACACAGATCTTCTGACCAGAGCGCTCATTGAATTCACTAGAAAACAATTCTGTTAAGGTGAAACGGGCTGTGTCTCGCTCGAGTGCAACAGAACTGCTTATGCAGTATTTACAACAGAAAAGTAGATAAACTTCAATCATTAAAATGAGTGAGATGATGCGATTTTTAAGTATAAACACGTAACCTCAAGAGCAATCAAACCATGCATCTCTTCCCACACCGTACCAAGGCCATCGGGTACATATCTACTTTTAAAATAGGTTCTACAGTGTCTGTTTCCAAACCTCCCATGACTATGATCTGCTTGTATTGAACACTGTCAAAACCAAATTTCCTTTCCTATCTATCGCTCCTTGCCCAGGCTGCCCCTTCCTGTCTCTTCCGTTTCTGCAAATTACAGATCATAAAAAAAAATCCCGAGTGTCCTTCACGGCGGTAGCTGCTAACAAGCAGCCAGCTTTGCTCCCGTTTAGGAGTAACTCACTTCCCTCTACAGGCCTCCAGGGAGTCAGACAAAATATCACAACTCAGGGACTTCAGTGTTTTGACCGACAAGTTGAAATACAGTAAAACCAAACCGAGAGCAACTTACCATTATTGTTCCTCCCGTCTGGGTTCGTAGAGGTTTCAAAACTTTCCTCTGGACAATGAAATTGGGAAGAAAGGCAACTGGTGGAATTTCTGTGATAGTAGCCACAACAAATGACCACTACAACAGAGGGGAAAAAAAAGAAAACTCCAATTAATGTAGCCCGTCTTAATGATGACATTTGGATCTCCCCTTGGTTGTCGTTTACTGAAAAGGAGCTCACAGGTCCTTAGGAAGCTTTTAAATACTTTTAGATGGAGATGACCAGAACACTCCTTATTAGTAACCTCTAAACATGTTCATCCTCTAGTTCTTAACTATAACAATCATCGCTTTCTGCCACCACCAGTAGTTGGTTCAGGTTTTAGTATCAAGTGGTAACAAATCAACAATTTTTTCACCAAGCTAGTATTTCAGAAAATCTAATATCCCTGGGTTTTGGAGGGATATTTGTAAAATGTCCTTCAGCAGTATTAACACCAAGCTACGCTCGATATATTGTTCAAACCCAAAATATCTTTTCCTGTGTCAAGTCAAAAGGATACACCAAGGAGAAAGGAGAAACAAACTGACAACTTGACTGAAAAGTTCCAGTCCTTAAGAGAGCACAGCGCAAATTTTAGCATGGAGAACTGATTACAATTTATTTAGCATATTAAACACTTCTGGAAAACGCTTCAAGGAAACATTTTGTTAAAAAGTTGCATCATCAAGAATATTATTTGAAGGTTAAAATGCAAAGTACTTGCAAAACGCAAATGCTTTTTTTGCAAACACGTATGGATTACTTCAAAGAACTTCTACTAACGTTGCTGCCAGCGACCACGCTTCTAAATATATTTCAGAGCATAAGTCACAAGCAAGGATGTACCCCTGCATCCAATACCGAAATATTCAGGTACTGCGAATTATGAATTTGACAAAAGATTGCCAATAGGCCCTATTTTCTTCAATATTAGGAAATTTAGCTGGATTCAGCACCTTTGTTGCCCAATCCCTGTTAGCTGCCTGCTTCCTAAGGACAGGATGCGCAAGCGGTCAGTTGGAATCAAAAGCAGTCACGTGCCAGACTCAGGGTCCTCTGATAGTCAAGAAAAAAAGCTCCTTTGGAATGCCAGTTTTATCAACATTCCAGCTGGGTGGGGTGGAGGGCTGCCATTATTTATACAGTTCTTTTTTTAGTTTTTTTATAGAGTTCTTTTTTTAGTCATTAGATAGTGTTTATATATGATTATCACTCTTCCCTGAATCCAGACCAAGTTTTAATTTCTGACAAGTTACGTAATTACATGTCTACAAAATTTATCAGTAATTTGATGGTGGTTGAGTGAGGCCAAGTATCTACCAAAAGAAATCCTAACTGATACTTTTGTGATATATGCAATTTGAATGCAAAAAAAGGCAATTTAAAAAAATATAATTTGGAAGGATTTTTCTCTATCGAAGTAAACTGTTACGTGTGAAGACCTGTGTGACAGAAGCCAACTGAGAGCCTGGCAGATGTAACTAATCTAGTTCTCATCTATTCAAAGTATTTTTATTTTTTATTTTTATTTATGCAGGGGTATATCCTTGCTTGTGACTTACGCTTTGAAATATATTTAGAAGCGTGGTCGCTGGCAGCAACGTTAGTAGAAGTTCTTTGAAGTAATCCATACGTGTTTGCAAAAAAGCATTTGCAGATTGCAAGTACTTTGCGTTTTAACCTTCAAATCATATTCTTGATGATGCAAAAAATCACGTGCCAAACTCAGGGTCCTCTGCTAGTCAAGAAAAAAAGCTCCTTTGGAATGCCAGTTTTATCAATGTTCCAGCTGGGCGGGGCGGAAGGCTGCCATTATTTATACAGTTCTTAAGTCCTAATTGTATTTTTGTCAACAGTTCATTTCAAGCTCTTACTACTTGCATATTGGCAGACATCATCCCGTTCCCATACTATCACCTCTCCATCTTCATTAGAAAATAAAGCACGTTGTTAAAGTGAACCTTGATAAAGCCCTTCTGCAAGATATTTTAGCTTTTAAACAAGTGTAACATAAAAAAAACAGATTTAATCCTGTTCTAAAACGGAATGGCAAAGGTCACATCTCGACAAAATAAATGGTGATCTCTAACGTGAGGCATGAGCACAAAACTGCAGCGAGCCTGGACACAGTTGAGCCACATTTGAATCTCGACGGGAAGGAGAGCAATAAGGACTCAAATCAGCAGGTGTGATGCTGCTGCAGGTTTTTAAGTGAATGCAAAAAATCCACACAAGGGAGAAATAAAGAGTATGCAGAGCTTTCTATCCGCAGCTGAGGGCGTTTACAGAAGAGTGCCAAGCCCAAAGACATCCCCTGCTTCCGACGTAGGCTTCACTGTGTTTAGGTAATTCCCAGCATACGGAGGGAAAAGTCATTTGACTCTCAGAAAACTCTCAGGATTCAAGAATGCAGCTACAGACGAGGGAAAATGCTTTTCAAACACCACCACTACACCAACCTGTGTAGTTTTGTGCTTTTCTTCAGTGTGTTCCTTGTCTTTTCCAACAATTCTTGCAATAAATTCTCAGAATGGCACTATATATACTTGAAAAAAAATCAAAAGGGATTAGTTTTACGGAATCATATACTTTCTCATGTTGAAAAAAAATAAAAATATTTTGAATAGATGAGAACTAGATTAGTTACATCTGCCAGGCTCTCAGTTGGCTTCTGTCACACAAGTCTTCACACGTAACAGTTTCCTTCAATAGAGAAAAATCCTTCCAATTTATATTTTTTTAAATTGCTTTTTTTTGCATTCAAATTGAATATATCACAAAAGTACCAGTTAGGATTTCTTTTGGTAGATACTTGGCCTCACTCAACCACCATCAAATTACTGATAAATTTTGTAGACATGTAATTACGTAACTTATCAGAAATTAAAACTTGGTCTGGATTCAGGGAAGAGTGATAATCATATATAAACACTATCTAATGACTAAAAATAGTAAGTGAAGGCATGTTATCACTTCCATTTAACTCTTTATTTCTACCGCTAGTATCATAAGATTTTTAAAGAGTATTTGCCTTCCAGTGCCTTGGATAAACAATTTAAAGTATGAATTTAAATTTGAAAAGTGAAATTCACTCCCTCTTTTCCTAAAAGGAATAAAGAAGTCAGGTTAACCTTTAACCAGATATATTTTCCTTCAATACATGCCTACTACCAAATGAACTAGTAGGCAGTACCTTCAGATGTGCAACACCTTATCAAGTGTAAATGTCTAACACTATATCAAGTTACACTCAAAACAAACCCCCAAAACAAAAAACAACTTCAAGGGTTCTTAATTTTCCTTGCTTAAGCCCAAACTCTGTAGCAACATATATGCTTTATAAGTAAAGTTCTGCAAGATTATCCTCATTATTAGTACTCTTAATTCCTTAACTACAAAAACTCTGTAGTTAAATGCCTTGAAAAATTATTAGTGTTCAAGGACTAAAAGTTAAACTGGAAAATTAATATTAGGAAGATAATGATAAAGTAGTTGCTTTGACACCAATGCATCCTGAATTAATACAAACAGCACATTAACAATCATGACCAATGTCACGCATTCATTGCATTCCAGTACTTTAAAAACAGCTAATAGTGCATCAAACTTTTTTTTAAATATGCAATTTTGTTCCTTAATATCTAAATTTAAACTGTGTTTGAGAAGTCCCTGGAACTAGTTCCAGCTTCAAAGGAAATATCAGGAACTTATAAATCCAACACGAAGCAACCAAGGTGATTGTGGGACAAAGCTCTGTGGGTCCATCCTCACCAGATAAAGACAGTAAGCTTTTAGCTTGAATTAACCTAAGATAAAATCATAAAGGACAGCAGGAAGCTTGTGATTTTCACAAGAGTTTCCAGGTGAAGGAACAAACACACTTTTATAATCAGGATTAAGATACTGCCCTGGTAGAAACTGCTGCGAGCCAGGTGACACATCCAGGCAAACCAACCAGCCCCAAAGCAATTTTCATACCTCAGTCTTCGAATCAGTGAGAAACAAATCCCTGTTAACCAAACGCTACCTTATCCTTAAGAGGTTTACTAGTTGCTTTAGCTTGCAACGACTGCCCTACAGTATTTGCAGTGACATAAATACAGAAACCTGTCAGCCCTTGCTCCCCGTGACTGAGCATTCTCGTTCAGTGTGTTCTCCAAACATACTCAAATATCATTACCTTTAAAGTAACATTTTTGTATATTCCTATAGGCCTTTACCTGACACATTAACATTTACATGAAAATTCAAGTCAAACGGATCAAATGAAGTTATCCGCTCTCGTGACCTTTTAAATTAACATTTTACAGCAAACCACCACTTGTCTTCAAACACTGTGCACCCATGCAGTTGGAAAAACTCAAGCTGGGGGAAAAAACCACGCAGGGAGCAGAGACAACGGATGATAGCGCAAGAACCGCAGGAACTGCACCAAACCCGCATGTTTTCAGCTGCCGAGTCCCCTGTGGTCACCAGCGCAAGGCACACGGCCCAAGGCATGCGCTGCGCTGGTGTATCTGAGCACCAAAACAAGCCACAAGTACCGCAATTATTTTATGAGCCTGCATCTACTGTCATCATCCCCCAGAGTCCTGCCACGCTCCCCAGGCACGCTGCCACCACCCCCACGGGACGTGGCCACCACACACTCACGTGGCCGAGCGAGAGTCAAAGCCCACGAGCACTGGAGCACTAGCCAGCATTCCCTATAACCACATCCACCTACTTTTCACCAGGCATAAAAAGTTACGTTGCTAACCAAGCCATTAGTTTTCAATCCTTAAACCTACACAATTTGCTAATTTGTAAAACAGATTAAAATTTACAAGTTCAGCTGATCAATCCCTTGTTTCAGGGCACTTCCAGAAAAGCACATCTTGCATTCCGTTACCCTCACTGCACAAGCATCATCCTCATCATTTGCATTTTTCAGCCACATAATATCCTCCTAGGACTTTTCACATATAAAAAATGGTACAAGTGAAAGACTTCTGTGGTCTGAAACTAACTCTAACCTCATTGCCTACCTCCTTCCAAAATTTCAGAATGCTGATAAGCAGGAAATCCAGTATTTTACGTAACGCCAGAAAAAGCGGAAAAGTACTGCAAGGAAATTATCCAAAGCCCAGTCATTACCTTAGAGACCTAAACTCTTCAAAGAAGTAACTGAGGAGGAACCACCTCGATTCAAAAGTCCGGATTTTGTTGTGAGGACAAGCAGGGAATCAGGGAGACCTGTCCTGCCAACATAGAACTAACTTCCAGTAGTTTGATCTACTTTGTGCAGACCATTTTGTTTCTCTTCAGCTGCTGCTAAGACACCAAACACCTCCTCTTCTTGCAAATGTGTGGGATTTCCTACCAAATTCATGCTCAAATTTTTAATGAAGAATACTTCAGTGATCCATTATTTGATGGGACTCAGGCATTCCCAGAAAGGCAAGCACCTTTGTAGTCTTCAAAGCTGATCTAACAGGAAACTATGCCATTTATTGCCAGACCTGCATTTGTCTGCATTTAAAAAAAAATAAAAATAAAACAGCACAGCAGATTTTGGATAAGGCAACACCAGAGGATACCCTGGGCCTTTTCCTGTCTAGCCACATCATTTGTTGTTTGCAGCTAAGCAATTTTATCCTCGCTGTTTGGCAGGCATTCGTTGGCATGACCAATACAACATCTTCCAGTTTCTATAGTGGCAGGAAATATTCCCTCAGGAGAAGGGAAACGAGAGGTACACAGCTAATCACATCTGAATGCACGCGACAGTACTAGTTTTGGAGTCAGAAGTTACCCGGACAATTCCCCGTGAAGACATCCTTTAGCTATTAAAAAAATGTTATCAATGTATTCCAAACGGAGCTAATGCACATCACAGCCTGCTTCAAAGAAGTGATTCAGTAAAAAGAGGTGGGTGGTTCTGTGGAATGAAGAGCTCAATATCAAGAATAGCTGCAATAAGATCAAACCTAATGATGTATGAAATTGCATGTAACTTTATAGCACAGAATGAAGAAGCATGAAAAGAACTCAGAAAAGCAGGAAGAGGGAAAAAAGTTCACACAAATAACAGACCCCTAAACATAGAAAAATCAAACACTGCAGGAACAGCAATACAAGGACTCTCTTGCTGTGGAAAGGCAAAGATGACTCAGAATAACCTCTTTTGAATTACGAAATGAAAGATTATTTCTCACACAAATCCCTTCTCTGCCTTCTGAGGGCTGCAAAAAAAAAAAAAGCAATGTCACCTGTGCTCGTCTACTACTCGATTCCACCCTAGCTGAATGAATACATTCACAAATGGAGACTTGGCATGTTTATGTTTTAAAGTTACATCTGAGTTTAACAAATGGATGTCTCATTTAGAAACACGCAATGACTCACTCTTTTTTCCCTGTGAATATACAGTCCGTATGAGCTGGTATTGGAAGCCTTCGCACACAGATAAGGTGTGAGGTTATGCCCCTACGCTGATCTCCCAACTCTCTCCACATTCCACCAAAGCAGGCGTCGAAGGGCGAAGCCAGTACAACCGAATCCCCACACAGATGCTCTTTTGAGATTACATTAACCTCAAACCCATAAATCAATCCTTGCCTTGAAAACCTTCCAATGCAGTACTCCAGTTTAGTGCTCTCCAAGGTATTTTCAATTTCAGAACCATATTCTACTAGAAAAAATCAAAACTTACACTTTGGAAGACTGAAACTCGGCTACAAAGGAGGCTAGTATTTATCTCTCAAACATTAAAATTTTTGTTACGTTCATTTAACCTTCCTGAAACATCACTTCAGGTCACGTATACATCATGGTAGAGCCTCCTTCCCCTCCACCCCTCTGTAGTGTGAACTGCCTTACTATTTCTGTGTTTTAATTTTGGCATTCTCAATGACAATGCTATCCAATGTTATCAAAACACACCATTCCACCATGTGTAAAAGTTGATTCTGTAACAAATCTAGTAGGATATCTGTTGCCTCTGACACCAATTCTAGACAGTTTGCATGAAAAACACATTAATAAGTACAGCACCTTTAATTTATTAAGGTAGCGCCTTGTGTGAACAACCAAGAGATCTTCATCAGTAGCCTCCCGCGCCTGTACAATCAAGTCATCTGCAATTAGTTTTTCTTCTGAAACAGGAGAGAAATAACAATTGGCATTTTATACTATTGCTTAACTTCCCATATTCCATCCTGTCAACGAAGCTACTTTGACCTTGACGTAGTAACTTTATCTGTGACATAAAATCACCAGAACAACTTCTGTTTTCTCAGTGTCCACAACTTTTCCCAATACTAACACTCTTATGTATGTAGGCTATTAAGGTAGCATGTATATGGTGAGTATAGGTTACAGAAAATTTTCAGAGAATAATCATGGTAACTCCTTGTATAAGCTAAAAAAAAAAGACAGGTAGTGACAGGATAGACAGACACAGAAGAACCACAAGACACAGTCTACAGCTTGATACATTGGGGAAATTTTGGTGCTCCTGCCATCAAACATTGATCATTTTTGAACAGGCTATAAAAATTCCAGAGTTGATACCAGTATTTAATTCCCTAAATCAGGAGAATTGAAATAAAATATATAAAAAAAGATTCAAAACAAAGTAATTGCTTGAGTTTTCATGGAAGTAAACACACTTAATTAGGATATTCCTGTCGCGCCTCTACCTCTATTTAATTTCAAGACATACCAATGACCAGCTATTAATTCTCCTTCTTAAAGACCAAAATATAGTTTATTTTAGTTTTAGAAGAGCAAGTTGCAAAATATCACAGCAGGATTTCAAAATGTGATGAGACAGTATGTTTGAATGCATATATCTAGAGAGACTTACCAGAAAGTTCAAGTTAGGGACGACTGAAAGAGCCAAGTCGTGCAGAAAAAACAACACTGCTGTGCAGATGGTCACCACAAATGATAAATAAAAGGTGTTGTGCTGACCTTCCTCAACAAATTTTTCTATTTAAACACTGCGCCGTTGCAGCCTTCTAAGACTGCACCTTTTGTTCAATTTAATACTTGGAGGAGGAAGGAAACAACTCACAAATGTGAGAGATTTTGTTCTGAAGTGTTATACAAGAACAGCACCTGCAACAATATTTGTTTTGGCAAGCTTGTGTTTCTCTTGACTGAGGCTTGGGGAACGTTTGATTCATTCACTGGTGTCAGACAGAAAGCCAATGCGCTAACAGTTTCACTCTTGAGGGAGGAGAAGGTTAAGTGTAGTCAGACTTTCATCGGTGATTTTCTATAAGATTATAGGGAACAGCCCAGGTCAACTGTTGCCAGGAGTTGCTACAGAGCCAGAGAAAACCGAGAGCACCCTGGAGCATCCTCTGGCTTCTTTCTCCTTTGCAAAGTAAGGGGAGTAAAACGATAGTGAAAACTAATTTTCTATGAAAGACTGAGTAAAGAGCAGCCACTTCACACAGAAAAGAGCAGAAGGAAAAAACCAGCTTCAGTCAGAGAAGGAGCAGAAAGGCAAAGGTTTTCATTAACTAAGAAAACAGTCATGGAACCCAAGACTTAATTATTTGAGGTTGTAAGAGAGAAGATCCAAAACTCAGCTACTAAAGGGAGTGTTGAAATTCATTTAACCGCAGTTAAATGAATACAAGACAGCTTAAAGTTGGAATGGCAATACTTAACCACAAAAGATTATCAGTCGAAGGAGCCATTAGGACCACAGAAAGTGAAAAAGCTCTTTTTCTTTCTTTTTTTTTTTTAATTTGACAAGCAAGCTTAAACTTTAGCTGAAGAGATGCCAAGATTTTATAGGCCCTGATCCTAGCCTTGGTTCTTACATTTGTATTTCCTTAAAGTATTTCTGCCTATATGTTGCAATTTGCAATATTGCAATAATGAGCCCCATCACAAAAAGTTCTGTCACGGGAGGCATCTCAAAGCTCTTGCAGACATTACCAGAATACTGTCACGATGCTGACAAAGAATGGATTTATATGAGCTGCACTTCAGCCTGAAAAGTATCATTTGCCAGCAGACTGTCTGCAGTCCAAGTTGAATTAAGTTACTCCCTGTAGCAAGGCAGTCATTAACACCCACAATTTCACAAGCCACAAGGAATATCCCAGTTCTTGCTACACCAGGTGTAAAGCAATAGAAGCACAAGGCCGGAGGAAGCTACACACAGCACTCCCAAACTGCAATTCAGGCCTTGCAAGCCAAACTGTTTGTGAGCTTGCAGCTAACGCAGGAAGGATTTTACATTCACTGCTACAAAACTGAAGCTCGTGTTCTGTTTTAGATCCAGGCTTGGTCCTCCAAAGAAAGAAGAAACTAGAACTGCAGAGAGCAGCCATGCTCAAGAGGAAGCTTAAAGCAAACACTGTTCTCATACATTAATCTAGAACTGAAGAAAAGTGTTTGAATCATGAGAAGTCTGTCGAGTATCAAAATAGAGCTCACTGAGCTACATCCACAGGTCTCCAGCCTTCTGCACCTAACTCAGGCTAGGCTGAAAGTCAAGGTTCTGGTGCTAACTTCAGAGGTGGAAACAGTTCCCAAATACCCTGCGTCCACATTTCTTGTAAAGGCCAAGCACCGAAATGCTGCTCACTTCATGCTTTCATCCACATTGCAAAGACCAGGAATATATTAAGATGGTCTAATACACTGCTATGCTCGTATTTCTCCTTCCTCCTTTTGACTCACAGTCGTGTAAATCTCTGGGCCAGTCTGAAATGAATCGAACTAGTTACTCCGACTAGTAGTATTCATGCCTCTGAGGAGAGCAAGTCGTTTAATGAGCTTGAATTCTCAACTGCATTTCAGAAATTTCACTCTGCACAGACACTGTAACTGAGCTCACACCAAAACTGTGGGTTTATTTAGTGGAGCAGGTAGAAAATATATTTTTCAAAGGACTGGAAACAGACCTTTGTATTAAGAAGCCCTGGTGTAGCATGTTTTCTCTAACGTTACACTTCCATCCTTTAAATACTTCACAGACAAGATCATCAACAATGTGTAACACATGACATCCAACTCACCTCAGAAATCCTACAGTCAATCTAGCTTGCTAAGATTTAACTCTGCAAATATGTAAGAATACTAAAGCACTCCAAATATGATTAAAGACCGTAGCTTAAATCTACACAACAGGCAATGAAGATGTACAGTTGCTATTATATCGGCAATTATCAACCTAAGTCTGCACTAACTACATAATTTCTATTAGCTTTTGTGCAAACATCTGTTTAAGAGGTACCTTCTGGTGTTTTTACCTTTCAAAAAATTGATTACTTTTCCCCATTTCCCTGCATCGAATGGATGCAGTTTCTCAAGTCCCATGAACGTGATGTTGTAGTCTGGAGAATATACGATAGGGCAGCATGCTGACGGAGGATCCTCATACAATTCAGTTCTGTGAGGCCTTGAAAAGCAAAAAAACAAACTAGTCACCGCTTTTAGCAACTATTTACAAAGTCAAAGGTTTTTCACTAAAAACTCAAATTACAGTCCTTATTAATACCAACTTGATGTTAGGAATGATTCCTGAAGATGCTATTTCCAACAGTTACTAAAGGAAACACTTGGTTGTTTAACCGCTCCTCAGCAGTAGGGTCAGAGAGAGGAACACCACTCACTTCCAATCAGTACAGTTAAACTCCTGAACTAAGAGATAATGAGGAAAAAAAAGAATAACTGAAGACAGAAGAATATACATCAATGAGTTACACATGCAAAGCTCATTGCAGAATCACAGAATCACAGAATGCTGGGGGTTGGAAGGGACCTCAAAAGATCATCCAGTCCAACCCCCTGCCAGAGCAGGATCACCCAGAGCAGGTCACACAGGAACGTGGCCAGATTGGTTGTGAAAGTCTCCGGAACAGAGGACTCCACACCCTCTCTGGGCAGCCTGGGCCAGGGCTCTGGCATCATCAGAGTGAAAAAGTTTTTTCTAATATTTTTGTGGAACCTCCTATGCTCCAGCTTGAACCCATTGCCCCTTGTCCTGTTATTGGACACCACTGAAATACATTAATTAAAGGAAACATTTGCTTTTCTCCCATCTTTCCGAGTTTGTCAAGCAGCACCTCTAGCTCACAAAGCGTACCTGCTTTTACAGACAACATAACCTTCGATGAATGCATTACCAGACTTGTATTTCAAAGCCTGTATCAAAACAAAACTGGAAAAAACAAACCACACAGCTCCAACACATAATACTTCCAACAAGACAAAGGTTATAGAGTTCTAGGATCCTTTCCTAGAAGCAACAGACCACTTTGTGGCCAGCTCAGTGAACGCTAAGAGGCTTTGCTTTGTATCTGCGCAGCACACAACCACAGGACCTGCTCTCCACTCTAGATCCTTAAATCAAGGCTTTCCTGCACCAACCCTGGCCAGGCTCTCGATCCTCCAGGAGCAAGGAGAGGCAGCTGGGAGCCCTCCCTCACTCCCTGTCACACATCAGTCAGGCCAAGCCCTGCCCTGTCCTTGCAGACAGTGCTTTTACAGGCACAGGCGGTGGTTTTTACGCACTCAAGGCAGCAGTTTGGGTGCACACGGGGCTCTGCGGTCAGGCCCAACGCCGGGGGCCGTTCCGTGCCCACCCGCTGGCCGAGTTCCGCGGAGGCTTCTCTTGCTCCCCGCAATGTAGCTGAGCCCTGCAAAAGGCTTCGCAACTTCCCGAGCGAGACAGAAGGGTGTTTTGTCAGGTGAACAATGCAAACAGAAAGCCCCTTATTTCCCGCCTGAACA
>NW_009732166.1:57579-66251 GCF_000703405.1 Apaloderma vittatum | reverse complement strand
CTCACCCCTTACATATTTATAAACATTAAAATTATTATAATAATAAATTCTAAAGGTTTTTAAATCAAAGAAAGAAGAGTTAAAATATAGGTAATAAATTTTTAAAAATCCTACCTTATACTTGAATACAGTAGCATATATGCTACCTTATACTTGAAAATGTCTTCTCTGATTTGTTCGTATTTTTTCCTTTCTATTTGGATCTGTTCTTTTCCATCTGCTGTCTTCTTTTTCTTCTGATAAATGACTGATGTATACAACAGAGCTAGCTTCTGTCTAATAAATGCATTACTCCAGTGACTTCCATTTATTCGTCACTCAATATTGTTGATGAAGGATTACTTGGATTTTTATAGTCCTACGTACTTGCTAGGAAATCATAATGGATTTACAGTAAGAAGCACAGGTTAGATATGAGACATGATGTGGTCACCTCCAGCAAAAGGAATTGAGGAGGGTTTGAGTTGTTTTCTTTGTTTTCCCTTTTCCTCTGGTATTTTTTTGAGTCTTGAGAGAGAAGAGGCATGGTAGAAGAGCCATCTCTCTGTGACCTACAGGGAAGCTGGGGAGGGACTTTTGACAAGTGTCCAGCAACAAGACAAGGGGAGATGGATTTAAATTGAAGGAGAATGGGTTTAGGCTGGATCTTGGGAAGAAATTCTTCAGCCCGAGGGTGGCCAGACTTTGGACTAGGTTGCCCAGACTTTGGACTAGGTTGCCCAGAAAGGCTGTGGCTGCCCCCTCCCTGGAGATGTTCAAGGCCAGGTTGGATGGGGCCTGGAGCAACCTGGGCTGGTTAAGGGCATCCCTGCCCCTGGCATTAGATCATCTCTGAGGTCCGTTCCAACCTAAGACATGATTCTATGATTCTGTGGCCACTAACATGACCCTTTGACCACTATCTGTGATGCCTTCTGATATTTTCCTTATATGTCACACAGGAATCCAGCAGCACAACCTGGGAATGGAAGAGCACTTAAATTATCATCATCGCTTCTGTTTCAGAAAACATGTGCTTGGAAGAAGTCTGGTAGTGAAAATGCAGAGATCCAGCACTGGCTCTCAAACACAGAGAAATATGTTCCGTAGGCTGTGGGGAGGTGTCACTACGGCCTTGTTGGGTATTAGCTGGACACAGGACTTTAGAAAAAGTGGATTTTCAAGGTCCAGAATAAGTGTGCCCAGTGTTGAAGTCACCCCGCAGGAGGATGCTCTCCAGAGAAACTCTCTTAGATCTCTCTGGAGCCACCTTTGCCTTTTCCCCATGGCCCATCGTGCAGGTTCAGAGTGCCAGGACAGGCAGCGTCTTTTCTCTTTTTCGACGAGTTGGAGGTAGCTGGTGTGAGGAGTTGGGTGGGTCTCAGCCAAGGAGCTGCCAGATGCCACGGGCTGGCGTGGGGCTTGCTTGCAAAAACAGTTTAGTCTGTGAGCTGGCAGGGTTCTCTGAAGAAAACTCCTGGAAATGGAAAATCCATTGCTCCCTTCACCTCGAAAGGGCTTTGAATTTGTGAGGAAGGCAGAAGAATGCTCAGAGGAGGCGTACGAGCTGCTGTCATTGTACGAAAGACTCCAAGAGCAGCCGGAGTTTGAGGAGGAACTTTATGCCACTACTTTAGTGAAATGGGTGACAGGAGGAAATTAAGTCTCGTAGCAGTTCAGGTGAAGAAGTTTGACATTTACATGGTTTTGTGACCAGCAAAGTTCCTGATGTGCTGGTGCTATTTGAGAATTTGTTGAATTGCATTTTTAATTATTTGTCAAGGGCACCTAGAGTCTGGGAAATGTATTATTTTATGTTTTATAGGTTGAAATCTAAATAAATAAATGTGGTTGAGAGCTCAAATGACTGTCTGCACAGTGTGCAACAGCGGTTAAAATGCTTTGGTGCATTAAAAGTATGGAATATATTACAGCAGCATATTGAACAATGGTGCATCTCATCTGGAGCGACGCATTCAATTTGGTTTGCCTACCCTGAGCTATAATTAAGATTGACAAGGTTATCCTGAGAAGGAGAAAAAAACATTACAGGAATTTTAGATATGTTGACACATGATGAAAGAACTGTAAGAAATGAAAATTTCTGGACAACAAATATGAACACAGTTAAGGAACTGTAGGGAATATTAGTGAAGAAATACTTGGAGCATAAACTCTTCCACTGATTTTTGTGCCAGCTTGGTGGGGTCTTTGTCACCCTGGTTCAGCAAAGTGGGGTCCTGAGGAGCAGCACCAGTAGCGGCAATGGTGTAACTGGTGTCAACTGAGATGGGAAAGCAGGTACACAAGTGCTACGAGTAGGTTGCGGAAGGACTGGATTTTTTTACACGTTGCTCTCAGTGAGAACGAATGCTTTTCAGTCAGAAATATTGCTGTTATAAATATTAGCAGTGTTAATATTTTGGGTGTTTACTGCCGCCCTGCCCTAGCACGGTGGGCGCAGAGCCGTGACCAGTGATTCGGGGATAACACATTTCCCCCAACGCCCCACTTTCACTCTCCACTCCTCCTGATGCTCTCTCAACGCGTTTCTGTTGGGTTTTTTTGCACTGGCCACCTCCGCCACCGTGCTGGGGATTCCCCGATCTTTCCCTTGCACGCGGGGGCCGGTGCGGCTCATCCCTTTGGCCAGCGGCCGACACTTATCAGATGGATGTGGAAATGGAGCTCCCCGTACAACCACAGCTTTCTTATTCCCCATCTGCTCCTGCTCTGCTCTCTAGCTTATCTACTTTTTTTTTTTTTTCCCTCCAATATAGTCAGCACTGCAGACTAAATCTTGCATTCTTCTTTTCCCCCAGGGCCAACCACCTACATCCTATTTTAAGATCTATTTTCAGCTCTCTCTAGCAATTAACATGCGATATTGCAATAAGTCTGGGCAGCTAAATTATCGGGTCATTTCACTGAAATGTCCATTATAGACAAATATGCAATCAGGCATCTGTGGTGGTGCACGAAGGCAGCCCTCCATCATCCTCCCATGCAGGGATAGCCATAAACACACTCGGATACACACAAACAGAATTTATATTAAAAATACCGGAAATAATTAAGTCAAGTTCTTCCCTGCATATAAAACCAGCGCTTTCACTGGAGTCGATTTGAGCTGAGTACGTGTACCATTAGAAAGCTGGGTCATTATTTTTTACAGTGGTCTGCAAATATGTAATTTATGTGCAATTATGAATGTAAATTCTCTGTCTTTATCTAACAAAACCAACCAAGGCCAAACACGCTTACTGTTAAAATCTGTGACAACCCAGTTCACCACTTAATGAACAAAAAAAGAAAACCCAAACCAACCCACAAGCCTTATTGCAGGTGCTTTTCACAGTGAAATTAGTAAAGATTTTGTTCTCTGAAAAACAGCAGTGTCAGAGCATCCTCTGGACAGTTCATATAGCTAAATGAAAATACACTGTGTATGCGATGTTAAAATTTGGTGAGGAAGATGCAACTTTTAAGATGTGGGAGAGAGGTTAATGCCTGCGTGTAGGCTTTATGGAAATGTTTGGGGTTTTTTTTTATTCTGGAGTTGCAGATATTGCTTATGAGAGAAAAGCTGATTAATCTCAGTTGTCTGCGGCTCTCACAGATTAATAACCTCATTCCGATTCATGCTATTTATGGCGCAGCCCAAGTGTTTGGGCTTTTTTAAATACTGAAAAGATGCAGAGCAAATGTTTTCCAGCCATGCCAGCTCCCCTCCTGCACTAACCATGTTCCACCTGCTCTTGGAATAGTTGCTTAAAAACATTTATTGATTGATTTCTAGTGTACTCGGCAGCAGCACTAATAGCAACTTGAGTGTTGGTGGACGTGTTAGTGCTGGGGGTGAGATCTGTCTTTTTTCCTTGCTTTTTTAGAGCAAGGTCTTTGACCCTAGTTCTTATGTCAAAATACGTTTGCTTATAATATATCACTTATAGTATATCACTTACAATATATTGCTTATAATATATCACTTATAATATATTGCTTATAACATATTGCCTATGGCATATTGCCTATAGCATATTGTGTATCATATATTGTTTATAATACATTTCTTATAACATATTGCCTATAATATATTGCTTGTAACAGGGTGAAGGCTTTATTCCCATTCTGTACTTGTCAAAGAAAACCGTGTGGTGATGCAAAGTTGGGGTGTGGGACTAGTGTTGAGGCTTCTTCTGTGTGTGCCTGAGGACAACTTTTCCTCGACATGGCTGTGCCGGGTGTTTGTGTGTTATCTGCACGCGGGTGCTCCATCAATGAAATCAACAAAAGGGGACGAAAAGAAAAGCAAACCTCGAAATCTAAAAATGGCTCAAAGTGGGCGAGCAGCTGAAGCCTTGCTAAGCTCTGTGGCAAGCCACATTTAAAGTGTTTGTCTGGGAGGGAGTGGATTAGCATCCGCAGGAAATGCAGTTGGTTTTAATGGAGCCGCCCTTTTCAAGAGTCACGGTGAGCTTCCACCTGTAGTTTCAACCATTTCTGCCCAACACGTCCAGGTTTGAGGTTGGTTTGTTTGATTTCTTCTCTTTCCCAGCGCTCTGAATTCAGCTTACCTCTGAGAGTAGAGCTCAATACTCTCCAGTTACATTTAATAAAAAGCAAAGGAGCTGTTTTTTACGCTCTGCAGAGCTCTCAGCCCCGGGCACTCGGCAAACCCTTCTGCTCATGCCCAGGGTGGAGCAGAGCCGCCTTGGCTCACTGACCCTCGCCCGGCTCGGGGAATTGGAGAAGGAAGCGTGTTTTTTGCCATTAATTTAACTAAACGCCAATACCTAGGTGTGTTTGTACGTGTGGGATGGTTTGTTAAGCAGGATGCTGCTGCCCTGTGGTTCTTTTCTCCTCTGAGACGTTCAAACCCACCAAGACCAGACTGGGTGAGGGGGGGTGGCGGGTGATGGGCTCCGCAGACAACGAAATCCCGTTAGGCGCTGCCTTCCCTCCCTCCTGCCCTGACCTGATTCTGCCGGCTCCAACCCCGTGGAGCTGAGTCCCCGTGCGCTGCTGCTGAGCTGCCCGGGCGGGGCTGGGGCTGAAGCTCACGGGCAGGGACGGGCCGGCGGCTCGGTGTGGCGGGGCAGCTCATTCATCCCGCTTGGTTGCTTCTCGTGGTGCTGCTGAGACACTGCCTTCCGCAAGACATCACCCTCTGAGGGCTGAGCTTTTGGCCCGGATTGATTGTAGCCTTATTTTAAACAGCTTTCCTTAAAGGCGTATGGATCAGGCGTGTTTCTGCGTAATGACCATACGGTGATGGATATGCGGAGCATAGGATGACACAGTTACGGAATCAGTTATGATTTTATTCCTGTGCAGCTCTGTGCACACAGTGGTCTGGTTGTCTAGACTGACTAGTCCTGCGGAGGTTGTAGAGTGGGTCAGTTTATTTTGTTTTGCTTAGCACCCTACTGATTGGATTGCAGAAGGGCAGGAAACAGGGGGTGCAATTATTCAGCATTTACTGCACTGTTTCTCTGTGCAATGCGATCGCCTCCCAGTCCTGGAGAATGCAAACACTCCTGTCACTGGAAGGAACCAGCTCTCATCCCTCTGCGCAAGGGAATTGGGGTGCAGAGGGCAGTGTCCCCCGGCAGGACTGAGCTGCTCAGCCTTCCTCATCTCTCTGGCACCTTCAGCATCTTCCTCATCAGACCCAAAGGCCCCTCCTGGGGAAACAGACTTCGCTTGCATGGCTGGAATACAGACCCAATATGACTGAAAATACTTTTAGTGCTATAGTTACCATTTACAGAATGATGTGTTCTCATCCATTCTCTGGCCAACAAATGTTTTACTCATCAAAAATGCATAATAAGGTATCATTTAATCTAAAAACACACAGACAAAATTTGCAGCTATTCTAAATAGGAACCTTGATGTGCGTTGTATGTTTTCTAGTTCACCTGTTACTACACTCAGCATCTTAATATACCTCATGCAGAAGTTACCAGTGAGTTATCTATTTTGCAGAAGTCTATTTGTTCTGATGTGAAATTGTTAACTTTCAGAAGATGGGATTCTACCTTTCCACTTCTTTTACAAGTAGAATGAGCAAGCAACACGAATAAGAAAGCTGGATATTTTTTTCAAAGGGCAAAGAGAAAAGGAATTCCCACTGGTTGTTACTATTAAAAAGCTTCTTCATAGGTGATGTGCTAAAGAAAACTACTCCAGAGCAGTTCCTGATTCTGCGGAACTGGTTCTGCACGCAGGCACCGGGCAGTGCAGTGGCTGGATCATGGGCTTTGCTCTCCCCAGAGGCAAGGTCGCATCTTTTATTATTCCCCTTCCAGCAGAAGAGGGGTGAAGTCAGTTTTTTCCCATGAGTGGGAACTCCAGGTGGCACTGACGCGATGCTGCCCGGGGTTCTGGCTCAGAGCAGGCAGGGCGAATGGCTCCCTGTCTCCCAGCCATCATCATCCTCCTCTGCTACAACCCTTAGCCATAAATGGCATCACCATTTCAAAGGCAGGGTTTGAACACGGTCAGCACGGTGTGCAGACAGAGGCAGGTCAGGTTTTGTGCCACTTTCCCCAAAGCCGGTCTGGACGTGAGGTGGCTCCCACTTGATTCTTTTTGTGTTATAAATAAGGATCTGCAGCAACAATTGGGCGCAGACAAAAACTCGGCTTCGGTGCTCGTGCAGTGGGTGTGCCGTGGGACCGGCTCCACTGTACAGTGAGAGATAGCAGGAGATTTTGCAGGAAAATGGTCTTGTCGGAATCAATAGCGGCGATTATCCCGCGGTAACCAGGCTTAATGGTCGCGGGCCATGTTCTTCAGACTGGATTAGGGAGGCAAGCATGTGAGAGTCTGCTGCGAGAAGATAAAGAGCACCAGTGGAGTGGAGATGGAGGCTTTGCTCAGCAAGCGACGTCCTTGGCTGCCTTCCGTGAAAAGCTGAATTCCTTCAGTGAAATTTCTTTTCACAATGAGTGAGTCAAGTGGAAATACAGCATGAGAAATGAGAATAGGCTCCTGAGGTGCTCAGGAAAAAAAAAAGTTCATCCTATTAGCAGTACAGGGACAAATAATAACAAGTCTAGGCACAACATTTGAAGATATATAATATATTTTTAAGGCTTTCTCTCAGATTTATAGCAACCTATTCGCACCTTAAACTTGGTGTGATTTAAAAGACATCCCCAAGCTAGTTCTGGTTTAGTTTATTTGTGACAGTGGAGAGCCTGACGCTGCTGTCAGTCATCCTTTGCTGTCCATGTTGGTCAGGTGTGGCATCCTGCACGGATGCATGGCCACAGACCTGTCTCTGTCTTGACCAAAAATACTGCTTCTACTGAGAAAATGAAAACACACAAAATTGTCCTTACTTTTTGCACCACTAAGTTAAGCACAGGAAGACCTAGCAGTGGTTTTCTTCTATAAAAAGTAGCAAACTAAGCACCACAAGAACCAAGAACTCAGTCAGGTTTATTGTCTTCCAGTGATTTCAAAGCTTTTCCTGTTGTCATTTGCTGTTTGAAAAGCATTTTGTCTCAATCCTTTCTGCTATCTTGCGTGGTGAGACCTATTTAAATCTTATATGTGAGTAATATGGAAGGGATTAGATCTGGGATGTATCCTTCAAATGATGGAAGTGCAGAACATGTGAAATGAAATGGGCATACGTGACATTCTTTGGAGCAAGCAGCTGAGTTTCATCCAAAAAAACGTGGTTATTGCTGGCAACTGCGACCCAAGGCACCTGCGTGCCAAGTTTGTGTATTTACATCCGCCAGCACAGCTCCCTCCACAACCTTCTATTCCTCTTTTAAATAAAAAGGCCATTGTTATTTCTCCTGAAAGATTCATTATAGTGAAGGACTGCAGCACAATTAAATTTGAGATTTTAAATTATTTATTTATTACTACTATTCTGACCAGTAGTGTATCAGCAAACTAAATGTTCTGGGAGCACGGATGAAATTGTCTATTGGCCCTAGGAGAAGTCGTATGAATTCTGCTGTTATTAGTTTGGGTGGAGAATTCTATTTCCTGGAAGCCTCTGAGATTTTTAAATCTTTTTTTTCATTCTGCAGAGGGATGAAGATAACTTCTCAAATATTTTCACAGAAATGGAGTTGTTGAAATGGCTTCCTCTGCCAGCTGCCCTTTCCTAAGCGTATTCCGTCCCGAGGTGAGATGTGATGCAGCGCCGTGTGGTCGGTTCTGCCCGACAAGGAGCAGAGACCTCAGCCACGTATCGTTCCGAGGCTGGAGTAGGAACTAAACCTGGGTCTAAGGTGATGTCAGGAGCTTCTGAGAAATTGGAGCCTTCTCATGTTCTGCCTCTTGGCTTGTGTTCACTGTGATGAGAGAAGCGGCAGTGGCTGCTGGGCACAGGCGGCACTGCCAGGCTGCGCAGGGATCGCTGCGAGGAAACGTGCCCTTTGTGAAAATGCCAAAATACATCACAGAATGCCAGAATGTTTTCATTCTGATTTTTTTTTTTCCCTAAGTTTTAACTTATTTTCCTCATTGAAAATGCAAGGGAGTGCTTGTATCCTTCCAAACACAGGAATACTGACCCGTTTCCCCAGTCTGCTGACCTGGGCAGGGGTCAAGTGACAGGGGTCGAGTGAGCAGCTCAGGGACTGAAGGACATCATCATGTCCGAAGCCCCAGTGGCACTAGTGGGGAGGGGACAGCTGCTCCACGAGCTGGGGCACAGC
>NW_009732166.1:47177-57548 GCF_000703405.1 Apaloderma vittatum | reverse complement strand
AGGGCAGGGGTGCAGGGGTGCACGGGTATAGAGGGTGTAGCGGTGCAGGGGGTGAGGGGTGCAGGGGGTGAAGGGATGCATCCTCCTTTTTTGAGCCACAGAGATGATGGAGGGAGCGGAACATCTCCCTAGTGAGAAAAGGCTGAAGGAGCTGGGGCTTTTTAGTTTGGAGAAGAGAAGGCTGAGAGGTGACGTCATAAATATTTATAAATACGTCAAGGGGGAGTGTCAGGAGGACGGAGTCAGGCTCTGCTCAGGGATGCCCAGGACAAGGACAAGGGGCAATGTGCTAGAGCACAGGAGGTTCCACATAAACATGAGGAAAAACTTTTTCCCTGTGAGGGTGCCGGCAGGCCAGGCAGGCTGCCCAGAGAGGGTGTGGAGTCTCCTGCTCTGGAGACTTTCAAACCTGCCTGGACGCGTTCCTGTGTGGCTGCCCTGGGTGACCCTACTCTGGCAGGGGGTGGCACTGGGTGATCTCTAGAGATCTCCAATCCCCAACATTCTGTGATTCTGTGATTCTATGATTTTGTAATTCTGCGACTCTGTGATGCAGCAGTGCAGAGCATGTAGGAGTTACTGGTTTGTGCTGGGGGGCTGTGGGAGGAGGCGAGCCCCCAGAAGCGGGGCTCATGGAGCTCCCCCAAGTGCTGCTGCCACCTCTGCCCTCCTGCAGAGGAGGGACAAAAGCTCCGAAGGGACATTGCTGGTTTTTGTTGCCAGATAAAAGCATTTTCTGACGGTCGATGTTGCAGAGGAAGAAGGAATTCACAATCCTGGATGTGAGGGGGTTTTTGTTATTTTTTTTTTTTTTGAAGGGTGGGCTCCCCGCGGTGCCACTAGCCCTGCTTGCCGCCGGGGCTACTCCCAACCAGTCATCGAGAAAGAGCTCTTCACTTTCTTTGCACCGTAAAGCAGCATCGTTGCTTTTCATCATTTTGTGTGCGTGGTGTAAAATGATGTAAAAATCTGTTTTTCTGTTGAGAATGCTCCCACAGCATGTCTTTTGCAAGCGGTGGCAAAGCTGTATGTGGGGACCCGTGGATGCAGATGTTTGGGTGGGGCTTCTGTGTTCCCTGTTTTGCTTTGTTTTGTTTTCCCCAAGCTTTAAAATGTGTTTCTATAAGAGGCTGGTTAAACTGCAGGCTAATAGCTTAGTTGTCTTGGTTAGACGTGCAGGTACCTCTGCGGCTGGTTATTTATTTATAAACTCGCCGTCTCTGCTATAAAAAGATTTGTAATACCCCAATAATAAATGCATGCATCACCACATCTTCTGTAATCACTGCAGTTCCTGAGCTGCTATTTGGCACTCATTAGCTGAAACTCCCATTCACCTATAATTTATGAGAAGCATACAATTATGTGTTATCACTACTTCAAGTGATTACTACACTGTATGTTTTTAAGATAATGGCATGAAACACTCCATGATGAATTACACCTCTCTAGGTAGCTTTGCTTCTGTCATTAACTCTATTATTTTACTTAAACCAACCTGGAGAGAATTGCGTCGCAGGGTTGGTATTACCTTCTCAGAGAAAAGTCCCAGGTCAATACTGATCCAATAAAGGACATGACACAGCACACAATTATCTCCCACCTTGTATGTCCAATCTGCTCATGGTGCAGATATTGTTGGAAAGAAACCCTGAAATCCAACTTGGAAATCGTGTTGTGGGTTTTTTCCCTAAGCCTTATTAGTGAAAAAAAAACCTGTTCAGGAAGAAGGTGTGAAATATAAAACCTGAATATTAAGAAATCCCTGTCCCTGGCCTGCCTGGAGGAAGGAGAGGTGATGTTCTCCCAGCTCTGCTGTGCAGCAGGAGCTCCCACGCTTTCGCCCACAGACTTTTTTCCTCACTGCATTTGACACGTTTTGTACTTAAGAGCTGAGCAGGTAGAGAGGACCTCGCCATTGCGTGGGCTCTGCAAGGAGGCATTCATGGGATTTGGAGTCGATGCTCTTAAAGGTCTTCTCCGACCTTAACAAGTCTGTGATTCTTGCTGGTAATGGGGTCTCTGAGCAGGGCAACATGGAAAGTCGCCCAACAGAGCACAGATCTGGGCTGGTTTTCCCATATTTTCAGTGATGCCGCTGCCCCAGGCCCCGCAACCTGCCCTGGCTGGTGCGAGCCCCATGCCGCCATTGTGCTGGATCCATCACCAAATCACAGCATTTATGGGGATACCAAGCATAACAGCCACCCCACACTCGGTGTTTTATCCAGGGTGCATGTTACTGGAGCGGTCTCCACTCATTTTTTTGTCAGAGCTTATTGCGTCAGTGAAGAAACCTTTGTTTAATTTTGGCATTAAAAATAAAGAGCAATGTAACTGCTCTGAGCCTTAAATACATGCCGTTAATTAATATCCTGGCTGTTTGAATTCGGTTATGTATTTCTGGATGCTAAAACCCTGCAATAACCCACCGTGGTACTGGAAGTTTGGAAAGAAACACGGTATGTTCGCAGAGCTGACGTTTTCTCGTTCTCTAGGTGTGATCCTTTGCCTTGCCGTGGTCTCAGAGCTTGTGCTGCTTTTTATTCCTTTAATTTGTGTTTCGTTGTTGTGTGGCAGAAAAGCAGGGAGGGAAAAAATTACTATCCGGGTCAGCTTTCACTATCTTTGACCATCAGAAGAAAAGCTGAGTTATCTATTCCTATAAAATAAACAGGAGTGGCTCTCAAATTTTCAGAGACCCCTCTCCCTTAAGAAAGGTACAAAATAATAAAGACAAAACCATGCAGTGAATTGTTTCCTTACTTTTCTGCAGCAGCAATTTCTTCTTTATAATTTCCGAAACTCGGGATTTATGTATCATAAATCTTTAGAAATTAGTAATTATCAAATGTAGCAGCCAGCCCCTTTTTAATATTTCAAATAGTATGATTAATCTGGGAATTACTCTCTGAACACGACACGAGGACTACCAGAACCAATAATATTGTGTATGATACTGTTTCCGAGGCTTCAAAGAGAAAACATATTGCGCTCTCATGAAATAATTAATTAATAACTAATAATTCTTATCTCTGCACAATACTGTTTGGTTCATTTTAGTATGAAAATTTATCTGTGAAGAGGGATGAGAATATTTCCCTATAAATAAAAAACTACGATGAATTTCTTGCAGTTTCTCTGTAGTTGCCCTGGAAAAAAGTTGCTTCTTGGTGGCAGGAGGGAAATGCACGTTATGGTCACAGCTGGGGGTGATGATGAACGTTAGAGGCCAGGAAACCCCCATGAAAGTGGTCTCTTGGCTGGATTGACAGGAGCTGAGGCTGAAACAGACACAGATTAAAATTCAGATAACATCGGCTGTAGAGAAAAGTACGTTTAAAATCTTGTAGAATAGTAAACACTTTTGCTATTAATTAATAATATTCTGCTGCTTTTCCATGTTAAATGTTTCCCACTCAGGGATTAATCCGTGTTTTATCTACAGACATTTCCCTAGAATATCTCAAAGCATCTCAAGGCAGATGAGTTTATAAAATCAAGAATCTGCAGAAGTGGAATGAAGGAGTTGTATTCTGCTTTCTCTCCCACTCGTTTTCTCCTGCTTTCTCTCTCTGCCTCGTCTTTTGCTTCACCCTCAGGCGGGCAGGTACCTGGCAGCTCTGTCACGGTGAGCAGAAAAACCTGAGGAGTTCTAGCAGAATCGGAGCAGTTTGGATTGAAAGGAACCTCAAGGATCATCCAGTCCCACCCCTCCCTGCCGTGGGCAGGGACACCTCACACTAGACCAGCTTCTCATGGTTAATAAACTATACATCGATTCTCTGGAGTGATGGAAGTGTCACAGGAGCAGAGCAGAGGGGTTAATTATGCTAATTGCTCATGCAGGTAGCACGTATCCCCATTTATTTCAGGCAGAGTGCCAGATTAAAAAAAGCTCATGCTGCTGTCTGCGCCTTTCGGAAACGTCCGTAGGTCAGCAAATATTTAAAGAGTTATCTTGGTTCCTCCCTGAGTCTGCAGATCTCCAGCTCTGAGCTTCTGTTTGAGCGAGCAATGTAATGGACTGCCCAGGATCGCCAGAAATAGAGGGTAGGAGAAGAGCATCTTTATTTAAAGGAGGTAATTACGAGTAAGTGCACTGATACAGTGCTAAATGAAATATTTGACTGCAAACACTTGGTAAAATATCTGAGGCATGTCTGATGTTCAGTGTGGAAGGGGAGGAGATGCTGCAACATCTCCAGCTCCTTTGCTGTCAGTGCAATAGATTTAACCTACAATTTGCCTGGAGGGGCTGTGGGGCAGAGACTGTGGGAGGGACAAGGCGAGGCTGGAGACTCAGTCTCCTCACAGTGTGCTGGTAAGAGCTGGGGAGGTTTTCCTGGAGGGATCCTCCCTGGATGCTCCCTGGATCCCCACCCAGAGCATCTGAGGCAGGACCCATCTTCTGTGGCATCTCCTTCCTGATGCTCGGAGGGAGACTGTCTCTGCACACTCTCCACTGGGGAGGCACGCCGTGTCTTTTCACAGAATCATAGGCTGGTTGGAAAGGACCCTGAAAATCATCAAGTTCCAACCCCTCCACCCTGAGCAGGGACGCTTTCCTCCAGACCAGGTTGCTCAAAGCCCTGTTGGGCCAGTCCTTGAAACCTGCAGAGAAAAGTTGTTCTAAAAAAGGGGTTTGGTGCCAACCACAGTTTGTGGTGCTGAGAAAGCAGGATGCGGGCAGAGCAAAGATCAAAGGAAAAAGGTTCCTCTGTGCATGTTGGCCCCTCGGGGTATAACAAGAGCTCTTTCGAGATGAAAAGAGAAGGACCAATGGAGACATTGGGGCTCGCTGGTTGTGGAGAAGGGAAACTGGTGCAAGGGTGGGAGGAAGGAAGGACAGAGAAAGGGTTTGACAGCTGGAGGGGTGGTGGGAGCAGAAGCTGTGGTGGCCCTTCTGGGGCCAGGACACATGCAGAGAGGAGACGAGATGCTGAGGGTGGGTCACAGGGGAGCAAAGCAGAGTTTGTGGTGTTTGCAGGACCTGCATCCAATGCTGCTGTCAACTGGTGGCTGCATAAAGCAACCGAAATCTGCCCTCAGTCCATTGGCACCGATTTTCCTTAAGCCTGGCTCACCTGGTGCTGTGTCAGAAAAGCAGCACGGAGGCGTTCCTGGGAGGTTGGTGTTTGCTGTGAGCCCCAGAGGACGGATGATGTCTTGATACTGGTGAATGTCCCTGCAACGAAACCTCGTCGCATCTCAGCTGGGCACTGCCGTCGCAAAAAACCACTTTTAAGAGTAAATCGAAAGGCTTCGGCATAGAGTGATCTGCCAGGCAAAGCAAAGCCATTTGTTTATTCTAGGTCTGTCTTGGCTGCCATGAGACAGAGTTACAGGGTTCTGATTTTTAAACTCCCTTTTAAAATGACTGTTTTTCTCCTCTGTTTTACATAACTCTTGTTTATCAGCGTGCCTGAAACGGCCTGTGCAGCTTTCAGTCCCATTCAGGGCAGAACAGTCTCCCTCTGCAGGGTAATTTAACATTTTCATCTTTGTAAACAAAAAGTGTTGCTTCTTGGGGGGAAAAAAATAATTCATCCTAAGAATATGATTTTTAAGCTCTATTAAGTCTTTTTTTGTTAGTATCCTGTGCGCCTTTCTTCCTGGGTGAAATTTCTCTGTGGCGTTGAATCTTGCTCCACTTCAGAGAGAATTCATCTCTGGGGGTTGCACCTGAGCTCTGGCCACATCTTCCCTGCCAGGTCCTTGTGTTCCCTCCTCCCAGCCTGGCAGTTGGGAGCTCGGGTTAACTCTCCCAGATAATGGTGACATGGGGGCTGCAGCATTGTCACCCCCTGGGTTTGCTGAGCCCTTGGGGGGACCTCAGGGTTTGGGCATGGAGGAGCTGGGGTTGGACACACACTTGGCTGGTTACCAGCCATCGATGCATCACCTCCCCGATGGTCTGGGACTGTCCTGTGCATGAAAAATATATATTAAAAAAAGAATAGGAAGTGATGATAATGGGCAGCTGTACAGTTGGGGTTTTTATGCAGAATTCCCTGCTGTGAGCTACAGCAGACATGGGAAAAAATGTTTTTGATCACAAAAGGCAGAGAGTCAACTATAATCATACTCTGAGTTATTTTTATTGTTCAGAGAAGTTTCCTCAGTGTAACAAACATTTAAGATGTTATTCGTAAGAGTCCACGAGAACTCGAAGAAGACATTTATCAGATCATCAGTAGAAGGACTTCCTTAGCAGGTTGCTGGTGTGATTTGCTGGTTCTGGATCCTGGATGTGTCATTTTACGTTCTGAGCTTCTGGGTGTTTTTCTAGGCTGAACCCTGACCCTCCTGTTTCTCTCTCCCCTTGCTGCTTAGCTCAAAGCTAATCTCCTTTGAAGCTGAAAAAATGTAGCAACACTGTTTTTTCTGATGGTTTTCTGTGTTCTGAGGAAAGTGGCTATAACTCAATGCCAGAACCAATTTCGGTGGGGGGAAAAAAAAAAAAAAAGATGCTGTAGTAAGCAATAACAAGTCTGTTAAGTGCTTCACATCTGCTTTGGTGAGCGCTCCGGGCATAGGGGTGGGAAGGGGATGCTCCATCGCCGTGGACGTTGCAGCCAGCTCCTCCAGCTCCTAAAGCACCAGTTCTGTAAAACCACAGACGTGTTCAACTCAAATTCTTCTAGGCTGTCAGGGGAGAGAAAGGATTTCTGTTAATGAGGTGGAACTCTTAACCTGAACTGCAACAGGATTGCTGGTTTTACGGGCGCAGCCTATCCAGGGATGGGTCATGTTCTGACCTGCAATGCCTGCCTTACCACCTGCGGGATGTGTTTGATAGAGGAGGCATCTCAGAGCGTGTCCTTCGGTGTCTCCTCTATGTCAGGTGGTTTGGATGACTCTGCAGCGGAGCAGGGCCATCATCCTGGGTGGCATTTCCCATGGCTCCTCCTACTCACCTCCCACCGTCCCACCCAGGGAGGGAGTGGAGCAGAAACAAGTGAGGTGGGACCACTGGATGGAGACCGTGGGGATGGATGCATGTATTGAAAGGGCTGCATGGGTTGAACTGCCTACAGATTTATAAGGTGGTTTTTCACTTATTTACTCTTTTAGCTTTGCCTTCCAGGTCAAGTTGGACAAGGCTTTGAGCAACCTGGTCTGGTGGGAGGGGTCCCTTCCTGTGGCAAGGGGGTTGGAATGAGATAGTCTTTAAGGTCTCTTCCAACTCAAACCACCCTAGAATTCTATGAGTCTCAGGAAGTAGTTGCAGGAGAAGCAAGGGTAATGGCACTTTTGGTCCTACTGGAATGAAGATTTCATGTTAAGGACCTCCCAGGTCCTCTCCATCTGTAAACCTCGAGAATGCGGTGGAAGCTCTTTGGAGCTGGCCATGTGTTGGACATTCCTGAGATACATGGAAGAGCAGAAAGTTTTGTGTGCAAGCCCATGCCGTTGTTTCAAGGGCAGCAAGGTGGGAGCTCCAGCCCTGGCTCCACTGCGAAGGCTCTGGAGAGAGGACGTGTGCAGTTTTAGTTATGCAGCTGAGAAGAACTGTTTTTTACAAAGATTAATAGGTCTATGTTTTAATTATGGGGAAATAATAGACTAGAGAGCTAAGGAAGTGGGAGGTATCAAAAAGGAGAGGATTAAAAATTTTAAGGAAGCGGGGCGAGACTATATTTTTCTGTACTTACAAATTACAGAAGAACATCCCCATTAATAATGATCAGAAAAATAATAAAATACCTTCAGCTATGTATGACAGCTAACGTTAAAACCTATTTTTTATGCTTGTTGAGTAGAGAATTTCTGATTACAATCATCAGTTAAAGAATAAATTGTTCTTTTTTCCAATCTTCTAAGTTTAAAAATAGCATAATTATCTTCTGAGTTCAGCTATAGTTTAATCAATACTTTTCCTAGCAAAGTAAAGGTAAAAAGAGCAAAAGTCACTTTTATTTAGTGATTGTTATGCTTTTTTTTTTTTCCCAAATTGTGCTACAGTGTTAGTATTAACTGCTAAAAATATCTAGTCCTTTGCATAGATTTTTAAAATTACATCACAGAAGATGCTGTGCAGGAAGTTTAAAAATAAACCACATTTAAGGAAAGAGGATAGAAGGAAGAGAGGGAAGGCCACGAATAATTGCAGTTTCTGCTGGGCATCATCCTTCCAATAAGTTATTTCCCATACATTACTGCGGGAGATGTTTTATTGTTGGACTTTACTACCAGGATCTTTGGCTTGGAATTGTCCACCAGCAACGGGTGGTGACCGACCTCCATCAGAAGCAACTCCACACCTGCAGCGCTGTGACCCCCCGGGGATCCAGAGCTGTTCATTGATCTGGGGTTGTTATTCAACATATTTACAGCTCTTAAACCTAGGAGAAGCCAAGGAAGAGTTGGGCTTTTAGCTTGAGGGTCGGACTCACCCCGAGGGAGCTGCCATGGAGGGCTGCAAGCTCGTCATAGCTTCACGGGAAATCAGAACTCTGCTCAAACTCACTTCTGAAAACTGGCATTTGAGTTCCCTGAAATGTTTGCAAGACTTAATGGACAAAACTTTCCAGGGTGCAAGCCTGAATTGTAGGGTTTTTAGTAAAACTTAGCTCGGCGACTCCTGGTTTAGGATTTGTAATGCATTTTGCTCAGCTGTGCCTCTGCAGTCTTAAAGAGATAGAGGGTCTCCTGGAGGACTGTGACTGGCACGTGTACCACGCCATGCTGAGCTGCACACTGGCATGGGCAAGGGCGAGGAGAGTCAATCTGTCTGCAGATGTGTATAAAAAAGTCATCGAGGTGCTGGAGAGGGTCCAGAGAAATGCGATGAAGCTGGTGAAGGGTCTCCGGAATAAGTCTTATAAGGAGCAGCTGAGGCACTTGAGGCTATGTAGTCTGCAGGAAAGGAGACTAAAGGGAGACCTTCTCGCTCTCTACAGCTCCATGAGGGAGGATGTAGCAAGGTGGGTGTTGGGCTCTTCTCACAAGTTACAACCAATGGGACAAGTGGAAATGGCTTCAAGTTACACCAGGGGAGGTTTAGATTAAACTTTAGGGAAAACTCCTACACTGAATCTTCTGCACTTATCGAAGACTGAGCCAGGCTGCCCAGGGTGGCGCTTGAATCCCATCTTTGGCTGTGTTCCAAAGCCGTCTAGATGTGGTGCTCAGGGACGTGGGTTAGAAGTGGTAGAGTTAGAGAATGGTTGGACTTGATGATCTTGAATCTCCAGCCATAATGAATCTATGTTAATGCAATGAAAATAATACAGAATTAATCACTTATTACCTGCAGCCTCATGCCATTTGTAGCTGAAATGAAGAAGTGTATCCAAAGATCAAGTATGTGAGAAATGCAGCTGTAGGAGGAAATCATAGAATCGGAGGTTGGAAAAGACCTTTAAGATGGTCAAGTCCAACTGTTAACCCAGTCACACAAAACATATGTGGAAAAACTATTCTTTCATAGAAAATTGTGAAGGTATGGGGCGGGGAAAGACCAAGCCTTCTGTTCTCATTTCTGTCCCTCAGCAACACCAACAGTGCAGAGCCAGGCACGCACAGGGGTGACCGTGTCGTCCAAGGCACCTGCGAAACACTCATGAGCAATAACCATGCGTCCAGAAATGAGAAGTGATTTGCAGACAGAAAGGGATTACGTTTGTTGGATTAGAAAACATTTCTGAGATGAATCATCTGATTGCTTCTTCCGTGGAGTAAATATGCACTTGGTACCCATCGCATGTCGTGTGCAGCGTGGGAAAACGTGGCGTCTTGGCCGCTGTTGAATTTGAAGGCTGTCCTGTGCGGAGGATTCCAGCCAAATTCTGCAAGGTCTTCAAGTTGCTTCGCTCCCACAGTGTTAGGGAACTCACGTGGGTTTTGGGTAAAGGGAGAGAGAAGAGTGCTCTGGGCTACTGAAGGATCATGTATGGAGTGAAATATTTAACCTGTTTTCAAAGAACCTTACACAGAATATCATTTTTAGTTTAAAGCCGAGATGCTTTCACCACAATACAAGGTGCTCCATCAGGGGCTGAACAAGACCAAAACGTTTTCTCCTTGTTACATTTTTAGAAATGCGTTTTGTGATTTTTTTTTCATCGCACCTGACAAATCTTTCTCAAAAGTTAAACACCTGTTTCGGTTTCAGTCCTGGGTTTTCAGGTTTCATATGGCAATCGTCTACTGCGTACTTGTTAATTATTGAGGTATAAAATAAAGTTTATTTTAACAGGTTTTCACCTCAATCTATGATACTCATGCACCTAGGAATTAATAAAGCAAAATTTCTTATTTATCTTCGAGAGCTGCTTTAAGAAAATACCTGTGTATATCAAGTGAAACAGCAAGAGGTCTCATGTTCCTCTCTGCACTGCTGTATCTCGCTTTTCCTCAGCAGGA
>NW_009732166.1:34511-47146 GCF_000703405.1 Apaloderma vittatum | reverse complement strand
GCAGGAAAGCTTTGATATCAAAAACGCTGTGTTTATACGAGTTTTTGGGAACCTTTGGGGCTTTCAGAGCAGGTGCTGTGAAGAGGTTGTGAGGATGCTTTGGAGCTGCCACCCTGGGCACTGCCCTTCTCAACCTGGTTTTCGTGTGCTTTGCTTTGTGTCTGCTCAGAATTCCACTTTTGCCTCTACTGAATAACCCAAAATTTAATTTTTTTTTTCTTTTTAACAAAACTTTTTTTTTTTTTTTCCTTGCAAGCTGCAAGGGAGTTCGAGGCTGGTTTTCTCTCTTGTGGGAAGAAGCTGTAGAGCTAACCCTTCCTTGTGAGCTTTTGGATGTGTGTAAACAACAAGGGAGTTGAGTAAAATGGTAAATGGTCATGAAACCTCAGGCTACCTTCAAAAATAGTCCTTTACAACTGACTGTATCCAGCTGCTGCAGAAATGACAGTAGAAAAGAAAGGCATTGTAGAAGAATGTTGGTGAATATGAGGTTTCTCTGCCTCTCCCCAGTCTTCTGTTTGTTACAATCCATTTTCAAATGTTCAGGAGACTTTGAAAGTGGCTGCTTGCCTTCCCGCAGCAGCACCAGACCCCACAGAACTGCTCCCGCAGGGATCCGCAGCCATCGGCTGCACTCTCCATCCTCAAAGCGATGCTTCCCCTGACATCCCAAGTCTCTGCTGGATAAACGGCCATTTTTCATCCCATATCATGTGCAGCTCCTCTCAGAACTCTTTCAGGTTTCGTGTTGAGCCCGTTAATTAGATGAATGGTTGCATTCATGATCCATTTCTGAAGAATTTCAGCCTGGTGCTTCTAGTTTCTTATTCCTGAAGGGAATGTCATTTTTCCCCTTAAACAATACCACCCTTTGCTTAAGCTACAAAATCACCATTTTCTCCCACCTAACATTTTCCATAGTCGTGCTATTTAAATGTTTTATCAAAGAGATGAGATCTATTGCATTCTCTTCTTCTGCTGAGTTTCCTTCATGTAAAAAAACCCCAACCCTCTTTATCAAATAAAAATGTCCCATTAGTCTGTTACACTTTGTGTTGCCTTCTTTCAACTTTTAAAGTTGTTTTAAAGCCTTAAATTCTATTGTGGGCACGGTGGTTAGCCTAACATTTGCTTGATTCACTCTCTGCATTTTCTTACATGCAGATCACACGTTTCTGAGTTCCCGGTTGCATGGCATCGCTTTCGCTTTGTGTAAACCCCCCCCAAGCTCCTGGATGCACAGTTTCACGCTCTCAGACATGACTGCAGGGAGATTTATCTCTGCCCTCAACTCCAACAGCTGCTCTTGCCTTTTTCCACGTGCTGGATGTCACCTTCTTCATGGAAAACTGCAGCATAATGCTCATTCAGGTTTTCAGTTCCATCCCCTCACTTCTCAGCATGACGACGGGCTCTCCTTGCCATCCGTTCCTCCTGGACGCCCTGCTCCCAGCCCTCTTCTCCACATTCTGCACCCCAGCTACCACCATTTGCTTTTGCTCAGGTCCCAATTCCTGTCACCATTCCTTCTCTTTTTGTGACCAGTATTTCCTTGTCTACAGCAAGGTAGAACTTGAAGTATCTCCAGTGCCCATGTTCTCGCTATAGTCTCATACTTCACGCAGTCCTGTGCTCTGCTGCTCTTTACAGGTTTTCCTCCCGTCATTGCGTTTTCTGTCATATGTTTTCCTGACAAAACTCATCGCTCTGGCTGAAGTTCCTCCCCAGACTCTCTGATTTTCGCTGTCAGTCGCCCCAAAGCACAGATCACATCATCCAGGCATCACTCGAGCACACAGTCAGCGTGCCTGTGGTATTGAGGAGCAGTCTGTAGAGTCCTCTCTGTCTCCTGCTTTGCCAGCTTTTCTTTCCAGAAAAATCTGAGGGCTACTCCCAAGCCATCGGTTCCATTAAGGTTTAGAGCATCTGCTGGGATGACCTTCATCCCACCAGCCTCCGTGGCTGCTCCGGGGGCTCCTCAGCTTTGTACCCTCTGGCATCGCCCAGCGGCAAGCAGCTGAAGACAGAAAGCTGTTTTAGAGAGGAATTACAAAGGTGTCCTAACAGACAACACAAAATATTGACAACAGCAGCACATTGCAGTGCCTAATTACCTCTGGAGAAGGTTACGCTTCTGCTATGCCTGGCCGGCTTTTTTGGGGGGGTTTGTTTATCTACGGAAAAGATTTTCAATTAGCACTGACCTTTAATACTCCTACTGGGTTTTGGTTCTACAGATGGCGAAGGGGACTGCAGATTGGATTTCGCAGTACGCCTTGTTCTTTGTATTTCTCGAGTGATTAGGTTCAGGCAGTGCCCACACTGGAGCATCCTGCTCCAAGTCCCTTGCAATCTCCAGTGCCGTGCTCAGCCCCTCGAGATGTCGTGTAAAACTGCTGTCAAACTCCTCAGTTATATGTTTTTTCATTCTCCAGCTGTACTTTTTACTCATTTTAAAAAAGCACAGTCTTTACTTTGCAGAGGAATATTTCTGAAGTAAGCTGTGGAAGCAAAGGAACCTGTCTGGGATACTTCTGGTTGTAGGGGTGTTGTTATTCGCTGAGCTCTGGTGACTCAGAAGAGCACAATTTCTGGTTATTGTTATAATAATGTCAGTTATATATATATATGTGTGTGTGTATATATATATGTATACGTACATATGTGTATGTGTATATATGTGTGCATATACATATAGAAATATAGAAATATATATATTATATATACATAATGTCAGACGTGGCACTAACATACCAAAGGTGTTTTAAAAAAAATCACTAGAGTTACGCTTTATATTTCATTGTCGTTGTCAGCAGGGAAATCCATGCTAATTAAATGTATGTTTGCTTTAAACAAGGTGTCATGAGTAATATTAGCAATTACCAATCTAATAACCTTTTGAAAAGAAAAAAAATATTGGCTTGGATACTGAGATGTAGTTATAGTTTTTGGTGGAAAAAGTCTCTTGGTTCCCTAAGTGAAGCAGAAAGGGCTGCTCCAAGGAGGTCATTGGGTCCAATTCAGAAATAACTTGGACTTTCTATGTCCTGCTCCACTGACCACTCGCAGCAGGAAAGTCAGAAAGGAAGAATGTAGCAGAAAAATCCATTTATGCTTCTTGTGTGTTTGTAAGACAGGCTTATGGATTTATGATGGTTTATGAATTAACAATGACTCGTGTTTTGAGGTTCAAGTACAAGAGCGTGACCGTGTTCAGTTTAAAAATCAGTAGCAAGTTAATGGTGTTTAAAAGCTCCTACATTTTCATATTTTAAGTTTCACCTTCTTTCCTAGGTGTTACTTGGAAGATGGAGCTTCAAAAGGTGCCTGGCTGAACCGGTCAAGCATTATTTTTGCTGGAGGTGACAAGTGGTCGGTGGACCCTCGAGTGTCAATCGCGACAGCAAACAGAAGAGAATATAGCCTGCAGATCCAGGATGTGGACGTGACGGATGACGGGCCCTACACCTGCTCTGTGCAGACCCAGCACACTCCTAGAACCATGCAGGTGCACTTAACTGTACAAGGTACGTGTTGAAACCAACTGCAAATTGTTATTGGAGATGTACTAGAAAAGTCTGCGCTCGTAGTTGGGAAACATCATCTAAGCACATTTTAAAGCTTTTTACCTCTTCTCTTCTCTTCTCTTCTCTTCTCTTCTCTTCTCTTCTCTTCGGCAATGGAGCAAGGTGTAACAACACAAAAGGCAAACACTGGTGCTGTACCTCAGGCACAGCTCCCCACAAGTCAAAATAAGCCGATTTTTAATTAAAATCCATAAATTTTTTGTTTCTTCCCATAAGAGCCGTCCATTTGTTTTCATGAGATGCTTTCTTGGTGCAAATGCTGCAGAGCAACCGTGTCGGGTTTGCACTTGTGGAAGTAGTTGGCAGTGTATTCTTCTGCGGTGCACAGTTCTTTGTTTTGATTGTCTTTGTGATAGTTAATGCCCTCATGCAAGGGGCTAAAAAAAAAAAAAAGAAAAAAGAAGTTGGAAATTAATTGCATGTGTAAAAAATATAAACAGGAGCTTAAAATTAATTAGGCTAACTATGAGCATATAGAGAAATAATAACTCAATAGTTAAAAATATGCATAATTATTAAGCGATTGCATTTATATCTTCAGAAATGCAAAGCATAACCTAAGGCTTTAACTTATTAGTCTTTGGTGTAATCATCATTAACATTTTCTTGTGCATTTTTATGAGTAATAAAGTAATGAATATAAACCAGAAGAATTTAAATGGTAATCTCTATTAATCCATACGGCACACCAAAATCCCTTGCAAATAACGCATGTGAAATGCTTGTCAAGCTAATTATTCTTAACCACTGGACCTTTAGACCCCGATGGTTTGTAAGAAGGCGAGGCTGTTGCTTTGTCAGAGCTGAGCGTATTTGTTGCAGAAAGAGCGTTATTTTATTAGTACAGCCAAAAAGCCATCACTTCGTCATTTTTATAACCTTCCTCGGAGGCGGCTGTTGCGCAAGACCCGTAAGTGTCCTGTTTACGTGGGGGGTAGTTGTTCAGGGACTGCAGAAATATCTGAGTGCTCTGGGATTGGGTACAAATTATTTTTTCCATTTCATGTATATATTCAGTTACTCCAGTGTTATTCTGGTTAGATGTTACATGGGAGGTGGAGACCAGCTCCACGAAGCGTAGCCAGAACAAGTGATGAAGTTAGAAAACGTCGCTGGCCCCATGTTTTCTGCTGGATGGTTCTCTTAGACCTCAGCAAGAAGGGAAAGCTGCTGAGCTGCCTTGCTCAGAGAGAGGTCCTGCATCCTCTGAGCAGGACCCGCAGCTCCAGAGGATACCCCAGCCCCTCGCAGCAATGGTTGTGGCCATTTGTGGTGGTTGGGTCTCATACCTTTATGTCCATGTTACTGGAGACATCAGTCACCATCAGATGTGAGATGGGTGCTCGGTGGTTTGGATGTAAATCCCGCCACTCGCTCATGGGATCCCACCTTGAACAGACCTTGGGGTTTGCAGGGTAGTTCAGAGCGTCGCGCCTGCTGCTGTCGTTATCCAGCCTGCGGGCTCGGGCACTGCCGTTGCTACAAAAGCCCTCTCCTCACCCTTCCGTGTGCGGTGAGGCAAGAGGTGAGGATGCAAGATTCATGAATCCTTTGAGATGGAGATTGACCTGTCTGAAAGTAGCCGAGGCTGTAAAGGAAACATCAAACAGCTAATTGGTGCTGTAAGCTTATATATCCTTTCCTGCTGCACAGGGTTCATCGGGACGATATAATAACATTTTATGGAAGCAGTTTTATGTTTCCTTTTAATATTGTTCGTGGCTTTGTATTTCAAGATTAGAAACAACTTCTGCTGTTGGGGAGAGATAAATGAAGGGAAAAGCGGGTCTTTTGCCAAAGAAAAATCATTCAAAGGTCTGGGTTTCCTTTTACGTTGCGAATAAATGATCAGCGCCAGACCTAGAGCAGCACATGAAAAAACAGGACAAAAAGAAAATTTAAAAGCAAAGTCTTAGTCCTTTAAAATTCTTCTGCCCTACAGGTTGTATTCTGTGGAGTAACATTGAAAGGAGATGTTCTCTCGCTGGAAGCAGCAGAGCTGGAAGAGCCGGGGGTGTGGGCATTGTGTCACAAATTAAACAAGTAGAGGCTTCTCTCTGATCGCAAGCGCCCAGATAGGCTCAAACTCCAGACTGCAAAATTATTTGCTGTGAAACTCCACTTTTAAAGCCATGTAAATCCAACTCTCTCTATTTTTTTTTCTTTTTTTCCTTTTTGGGTGTATCTGTGAAGTCTTTCTATACACACAGAGCCAGCAGCTGTCATCCCTGATAACCTTTCCTGTGCTACTTGGGCTGACAATTTCCAAACATATTTATTTGTTTCCGAGAAAAAATACATTTTAATGGGTTAAAGATGCCTTAATTTCCATGAGTGAGACAGAAAAGTATCATGACCAGCAGGTAGCCAAGGCTGAAAGGAAGCAGCAGTCTCCTCCATCCCTGTCCTATGCGCAAATGCAGGGAGCAGCGAGACTGATGGCTTTGGCTGGCGTCAATCAGGAGCCCCTGGCAGAGCTCAAATTCAAGTTTCTGTCTCCCAAATCCCTGCCCAATGCTTTAACAGGACCACTAAGTCACCTCTAAGTCACTGTTAACTTACTACATGGTTACGCCTTCTTGTACCAAGTAAACTAATCAAGATAGTTAACTAAAAAAAAAAGTCTTCAGCCCACTTTACATCAGCGAAAGAAAAATCACGTAAAAGAGAGGAAGATAATCCAGTTAACTCTGTTTCAGGGACCTTTTTAGAAAAGAAATGAGAATTATAAAGTAATTAAAAGTTTAGAAGGTAGGAGTTTGTAATCAACTCAGCCTACCTCAGTGCCAGATGCTTCATCTGTGAAGTCATGAGTTGGAGATGATTTAACATCAGACGGTTGCCACGGTAAAGTAGAAAAACGGGGAAAAAAAATGAAATACGTCTTACCAGGCTCTATTGCTCATAATTTTTCTAGCAAAAGGTTGCAATTTCTGCCATTTCTAATCTGACATTTATTCTACCAGAGTTTAAATTGCATTCCCCAAGCTGTGTTTCCCTTTCAATTTGCAAAAACACGAAGACGTGTTTGCCGGTGTCCTTGAGAATTAATTGTGCCACGGGGCGGAGCGGCAGGTCACAGTCCCAGGGCTCCAGTTCTCGTTCGGTGTCATCGCGTGGGGAAGGGGCAGGTCAGGCTTCGGGACTCCAGGCGGGGATAGTCCAGCACAGGGTGCTCAGAAGGACCTCAGCCCCCCACGAGGAGGAAGGGGTGCCGTTGTGTGACCTCGCGAAGGAGGGCTCGGGGAGAATTTTCTGTGTGCTTGATGAACACCCCTGGTGGGGATCCCAGGAGGGGAGAACAAACCTCCCGGGTAAGGGAGAGCACTTTTATGGGATTTTTACAAATATAAGTGAGTCTGGTGAGGTGAGGGGAGGGTGCTGGTGCCCACAGCACAGTGGCAGAGCCAAAGCTCAGGATGGCTGCTCCCTCGGGGCTGGGGGGGCAGGGGTGACCGTTTTTCCATGGTTTTCTCCTGGCGACGGGGCCAACGGTCTGACAGCTCTGCTCCTCCCCGGAGGTGAACGAGGAGCCTGGAGATGCTTCTGGAGACAGCGGGACCAGGATGCGCCGGCATGCTCTGCGTCAGGGGGCGGGCTGTCGAGATGTGTGATTTGGTCTGTCATGGACACCCGGTCCGTGGTTGAGGCTTTGAGGTGCAGAGAACGTGTGTCACCCCCTTTGCCCCTGCTGTCCCCAACTACCCAGCACCTCTACCAGCCTTGCTGAGCCCCTGCCTTCCCCGTCTCACGGGAGCCGGTTCCTCATCTCATCAGGGCTTCCCAGCAGTACCCAAACACTAACGCCAGGGCATCGGCGACACAAAAACTGTCTTACCTGTTAGCTGACATGTCTGGGCCTCCTCCCGGGACAGACCCCATGCATGTGAGACGTGACACTTGCTCCTGCCCTGCCCTCTCTGCGTCATCTCATTTCTTTAAGTAATCTGCACTTGACATGGCGTACATGTAAATAATTCACTTATCTATGTAAATGCAATTTATAGATTCAGTCAGAAACTGCAACCTATATTTTTTTATTTAAACATGGGTAATATTTCCAAAGTAATACTCAAGGCCCTTTTTCTGTTTAATAAACCTCCTTAATGTCCCCTAAATATTAATGTATTGATTTAGTCTTTGCAATGTTTGCAAAGTCTAATTTGTTTCCCCAATCAGGCCAAGAGGGACTTGCATTTGGAGCTAACGAGATAAATCTTGCCCAAATTTATTTAAAGTGGGACAAAATAAATATGCAAAAGACTTCTAAAATCATATAACAACCACTTTCCAGCTAAAACTGACGATCCATTACTCTTTTAAATTGCTGGCACTCGAGTAGGATGTCAGTTTTTGTTATAAAATTAACTCGCTAGTGCCAACCACTGTTATCATCTTGTCCCTTCTCAGCACAGGAACAAAAAAGACTTGGAAAAATTGTTCTGGTGGTGGAAAGGTACTGAGTGAGACCCCCCAGACCACCCACTCCAGCCAACAGAGTGCTTGGTCTTGCCCTTACTGAGGTCATCCTTAATGACTGATCAGAAAGCTTTCTCCAGGATTTGTGTTTTTTTCTTCATTCATTAAATTCCTCCCACATTTGTGCCTCACTCGGCGTTTGAATGAGCTGCAGGGGCTCCCTCTCTCTAAAATATGTATGAATGGCTTTCCCCCTTCTTTATGAGACTTAAATCACGGAAAAATGTTTGCGTTAGCAGGTGATCTCATTTGCGAGGATGTAAATCGGGAATATTTTATCTGAAGTAGAACAGGACTGTGCTCATCTGAAACTCATAACTCTGAGGCGTTGGAGGTGTTTTACAGTCGTGGCTGAAACTGAATTTCCATTAGAAGCCTGAAATTTCCATCTTCTGAAATCTACAGGCAAAGGAGAGCCTGCACAAAAAGATCATTTGCTCTCTGGCCCAAAGTATATTAGTTCTGTTACATTTGAATTAAGTCCAATGAGTTGTTTTGTGAGAGGCTTGCAAAGACTCTCCGCCCTTAGCAGAGTCTGAAGCGTCTTTCAGCGGCTTCTTGCATTATACAGCAATGCCAGAAGGAGGGAAAAATAAGGGAGAAAGTAAATAAACCCAGCAACTGAGGTTAAAGAGCAGCTTCTACTTTCTTACTTTTACTCCCTTTTTAATTAAGGCGCAGATAACCGCCACAGCCTGCCGCATCTCCACAAAAATGCTTTTGTCAAGGAATTTGCATCCGCGAGGGCTTGTCTTCAAAAATATGAAAATAATCCCATCGGTGAGGGCTGTGGGGAGCCTTGCCGGGTGTTTCTGACAGCATCAAGGCTGCGAAACCTACTCCTTTTTAAAGATTTATTATTTATCAACTACATCTTTTTTAAGATTTCCTATTTGTTGAATCTGCTGCTCCCACTGAACTCAGTGGCAAAAATCCTGATAGGTTCACTCAAGGAGGAGCCGTCACTCATTGCTTGGAGGACTAAAATTGAAATGGTGTTTTCTCCATCGTTCCACCTCAAAAATGCCGTTGTTGTCTCAAAATGGAACATGGCAACGCAGAGATTTTAATCAGTGCTTTATCCAAATGCAACTTTATTTGAACAGATCCTCCAAAATGTTATTCCGTACCTGAAATGAACTGCAGGAGTATTATTTTAAAGGCATAAAAATGAGCATATAACACTTTTAAGGGTTTGGGTACATAGAAGCACGTGTTTTGCCTGCCCTGGCTGCAGGCTCCGTTACCCCCTCTGTAAATGCCATCCTGTGGAATCACTGTCCTGGTGATTGAATTAAAGGGGATTGGGCTGCCCTGGAAAAACTGAGATAGTAATTATTTTGTTATTCATTGCCATCCCTTCCACACTGCGAGTGGTTTTGGAACTCTGTACCCTGAGTAAGCAGTGTAATATTTTATTGAGCTTTCTGCTGCCTGTCACTGTGATTGCTGTGATTACTGTGATTTATCTGGTGAGGTTTTTCACTGGATTTCCTGTTCTGTAGTGTTAGACTGTCAGTTGCCAGGAGAAAAAAAGGTGTCCTGTGTTTAAAAGTTTAATTTTTGCTCAGAACGATGCTAACAAAGATGGTTCAGTAGCCTTGGACTGTGTTGAAGACCAGTCTGTAACTGGAGTGTCATTTTTCATCACCTAGTTTTTAAAGAGGATGTAAAGAATATCCCACCTGATGCAAGGCAGATGTAGAACACGATGATTTTATCTTGCAAAAACAGATTCAATCTAAATATTTAGTGAAGTCCTGCTAAGGAAGTGCAAAACCATGGATCATGCTCAAATGGATTTCCAACATTTTGAAACTCCTTATGTTCTGTTTCTCTGAGATGGAGCAGAAAACACTGTAGAAGTGTTTTACAATCAGAACTTTGACACGGTAAGATTTTTAGTGAATTCTTCCTCACAAGATTCCAATTAAGAGAATTAAAACACGACATGTTAGGAATTCAGCTTATTGTAATCAACAAAAAAATTAGATCCATGTATGAAAACCATCTCTATAAAACCACAAGGGGAAGAAACTGGGGGATAAAGCAAAGGGACACATCCAGCGGTGTTTCGTGTCCCCTCATCGCGTGACAGAAGGCAGCGCCTCTGCCGGGTCTCCACGTGAAAGACTGAGGTCAGCGCCTTGCTTTTAGCCTGATTGAAACTAATAACACCTGACACACTAAATATCCTAGCTGAAATCCTATAATCTGATAAAAACCTTTTGTCAAGTCCAGTTAACGTTCTAAGGAGCGAGGCAAATGGAAACTGTGCTGAATTTACAGGTTGCCCAAAGAGCGAAACCTTCCCTGCAGCATCCCCTGGGACACTGTGCCAAGTATCGATAGAGGCAGCTGCAAGCATGTCAATATAATAAAAATCACTCTAACCATGAAAAGAAAAATATCCATGTATTGAAATTATTAAAAATAAGTGCAAGTTTTCAAAGCCCATTATTTCATTGAAATAGGAGGTGGAGTGAGAATGATGTCCTGCAACCTGGGGGAGACTTCTGCTCTGGTTTTGCTTCTGCATCTTTATCCTGATCTGGATTCCTGAAGCTGTGGGGTTCATATTCATCTGCCTGGAAAGTATAATGCCAGCCAGACTAAATTCACTGATATCCTCGAAATGCTTGAAAAACCACTCAAGCTGGAGACATTTTATGTTGCTGCGATACCATGCGCTCTGCAAACAAATACGAAAAGAAGATAAGCGCTAATTGTAAATCACAGAGACATGATGCCTGGCAAGAAGTTTTGCAATAACTCTCATGCAATTAGTAGACCTTTTGTCACTAAGAAGTTTTAATGACTCAGGAAATAGCTTCTGCAGAGCAGTGGAACAGGAGGATGGAGCTGTCCCGGCACCGTCCTCCCCTGCTCCTCCCTTCCCACCTTCCACTCCTGGCTTTGATTCCCATTTTTTACTGCAGATCTAGAAAGGTAGGTTGGAAATGCTGTAAAAATGAGGAAGCTGGCAGTAGCTTCTCCTATGGAAGCACTGCTAGAACAAGGCAACGCAACAGCAATAATAATAAATTTTTTGCTACCTCATCATCGCAGCAGTTGGCTTGCTCCCGGCTGTAGGTTCTTGTGCTCGCAGCTCGTGGGGCTCCTTGCTGGACATGATGAACTTTCTGGATCTGCTTGCGCCAAAGTGATCAGAAATATTTGGAACGTTCATACAAGCAGTGGTTCATTTGTATTAGCTATAGACTAAAATCAGTGCATCAACAATAAGTAAGTACATAGCGATTGTCCTTTTATAACCATATTCTTTCAGAGCGTAAATGATATTTGCGGAACTGTTGCTAAATAGGGAAAAGTATTACTTTCCATTTGACGAGTGGGGACCCTGACACACTTGAGAAGATAAAATCAGACTTATTTCACTGTCTGAAATTGCCTTTCTGATCTTTGGCAGTATGAAAATCCAGCCAGAAAGGCATTAGGGGAGAGAAATAGAACTGGTGGATGGTTTCACCCACATTTTTAAGTGAAATGTCCATGATCGTACAGCAGATAGCTGGCAGGAACAGAAGAGACTTTAGACTTCTTGTCTTTTATAGGGACCACCAGTAACATATGGGCTCGAGTGCACAAGCACCTACCAGTGGATGCGTGCGTGCAAGTTGTTGTATATATATTCATGTTATGGGTTAAGCTGTGGTGTAGTTCAGTACGAATATGGTGAATGTGGAGGCTGAACATGGAGAAAAATATGTCATAGATTTGCCTTTTCTCACAGCTGAGGGCATTGTGTACTTGCAGAGAAGCGCTGTGGTAGCGGTACAGATCTGTACCAGACCAATTATTTATAACTGATAAGAAAAAAGATTTGGATCTGTTCACCACTGTCCTTATATTTTTTTAAAGGTAATTCTGCACATGTTGGACTTTATCTAATGGGTAAAAACTCTGTGCCGTAAATCTAACCAGTTGTAAATGTCAATATTGGATACTTCAGAAAACTAAAAACATTGAAATTAGAGTCTAGAATTTTGAAACTCCATTAAGCATTAGTCTTATTAGAATAATTAGAGAGCAGCATCTGTAAAAGTGCGAAATGCCATTTGGGATCTTCAGAAACTTGTTGACAAATCTGTACTAGATTTTCCTTTCTATGAAATTTAAACAATCAAGCTGCCTTCTTGGGCTAAAGGTACTGGAATTAGTCTCCAACATTTTATTCTTCGATGTGCAGGCTTTGCCTATGTGCTTTGCTTTGCCTCTCCTTCTGTGCACTCCTACAGAAGCAGAATTACACACACTGGTGTTTTAATTGGCACAAGGGAAAGGAAAGGCTGCACATGACAGAAAAAATGGGCAATCCATGAGCTCAAAGAGGAAAGCCAGGCATAGCTCCCTGGGTGCAATCAGGTGAGGCAATACACAATGCATAGAGAGACTCCGGGGAGTGTGGTTTGCAGTGTTCACAAGTGAAGAATCATAGAGTCATGTCTTAGGTTGGAAGGGACCTCAGAGATGATCTCATGCCGGGGGCAGGGACGCCCTTAACCAGCCCAGGTTGCTCCAGGTTCATCCAACCTGGCCTTGAACATC
>NW_009732166.1:34225-34480 GCF_000703405.1 Apaloderma vittatum | reverse complement strand
TCCGGGGAGGGGGCAGCCACAGCAACCTAGCCCAGAGTCTGGCCACCCTCGGGCTGAAGAATTTCTTCCCAAGATCCAGCCTAAACCCATTCTCCTTCAAATTAAATCCATCTCCCCTTGTCTTGTCACTGGACACTTGTCAAAAGTTCCCCCCCAGCCTCCCTGTAGGTCCCTTCAGGCACTGCAGGCAGGGATAAGGTGCCCCCGGAGTCTTCTCCAGCTGAACACCCCCAGCTCCCTCAGCCTGTTCTCACA
>NW_009732166.1:22810-33824 GCF_000703405.1 Apaloderma vittatum | reverse complement strand
TCTGGTGACAGCCCTGCCCTCAAGCGACTCAACGGCACCGCACAGCTCAGGGTCGTCGGCAAACTTGCTGAGGGTGCACTCAATAAGTACAAGCCAGGCTAAAAACCCAAGAGGATGTGTCACCCAGAAAGTGCAATTTCAAAACATTGAATCATAGAATCATTCAGGTTGGAAAAGACCTTTAAGATCATGGAGCCCAACCGTTAACCCAGCACTGCCACCTCCACCACTGACCCACGTCCCTGAGCACCATGTCATGTAATTTATCCTGTAACTGCCCGAATCATTCAGGGTGTCTCAATGAATTATTAGCAAAGCTCTTGCTTTCAGTGAGTTAGATTTGCATTCAGTCAGTTGAGCGTAGCGCTAACAATGCCAAGGTCGCAGGTTCAATTCCTGTTCGGTCCCCATGTGTTGCCTGATCTAGTCCAGAGGTGGCGTCCCTGGCACCAGGGAGACTGGATTAAAATGATCTCTCAGGTCCCTTCCAGCTTAGGCCATTCTATGATTCTATGATTCTGTTTTAAACCAGATTGTTATTTAAAATACCATTGTCAGCCTTTTCATGCTGTCTGTCTTTCACTTGTGCCGACCCAGATTTCACTGTTTAAAAAAATACTCGTTTATTCCCTCCCACCTCTCCTCCCCACCCCGGCATCTAGTTGGGAGCTTGATGCTCTCCAGGTGACAAAGCCCAGCCTGGCTTTCTCTGCTTTTCCTTACGGTGTGAACCCAAACATTGGGTCGTTTTTCACCTTTGTGCCTGTGCTCTAACACAGTCTCACTCTAGGAAAGGGTGAGAAGAAAGCAGAAACCCCACCAAGCCTCACACCTTGCTGTCTTTCTGCTCCCGCTGGGAGGTTTTAAAGACTGTGTTATTAGTGTTGATTGCACAAAAATCATACTGCTTTCAGGTCACTTACAGCATTTTCTAGCTGGGGTAAGGTCTGACTGGGCCAATAAATGAAAATAAGACCAGCAAGACAGAAAATGTGAGATTATTTGGTTCCTTTATGGTTCATCCCTGGGAAAAGCTGTTTGTTTTTGTAGATGGGAGAAGGTGTTGGAGAAGTCACTGCGAAAATGTGAGTTCTCATCAGTGGAGGCTAAATCCAGTCCTTAGCTTAACAGCTGTTGTTATATGAACCAGGATGGTTAAATAGAAGTTTAAAATGTGAAAAGAGAAAAAGAAAATCTCTGTCTAGTAAAGGGAAATAACATTGGGCAATATTTTATGTTGCTTTTAACCACTAAGGGAAAGATTTGTGCTTATGAGGGATCTCCACTGGTGATCCACTCAGTCTGCATCACTGGGACAGTTAATGTCCCCAGAGGAAATGCCCCCACTGAAGCATCCCATTCTGCCAGCGCCCTTTTATCCCATGGACTGGAAGGGAAGGGGAAACAAGTCCATTCCAGACTGAAATCACAATTTCATTGATCTTGTCTTTTGGTTTTGTTCCTCGTGGGTAAAAAGACACAAGTCCTGGGTGCTGTAGTCACGGGGGAACCCAAGCCTGGACATGTTAAAACAGTTCTCAAATGAGCTGAGAGTTAATGTGGAACTGTTCCACTCCACATTAAATTTAATAACTAATATTTGCTGATGGCCAATGCAATATATTTTCTTTACATTTAGCAGGCCGTTGAAGGACATTTCTGAATAAAATAAGAAGCATTTCTAGTGCATAGGCAAGATGGAGGGGACATCTTCCTGATTAGTCCAAGGATGCATTTTCATTTACAGTATGATCTTTATCACTGAAGGTGTTCGAGGATGAGGCACAAAGAACCGGTGATTGAAAAACTAAACACAAAAGCAAATGAAGTGAAATCAAATGAGGAGGAAAATGTGAGGAACATTCCCCATATCTCTTTTACTTCCAAGAAATGGCTAGGTATAATAATGAAATATAAAATTGTATTAATGCAGAGCATGTCTGCGTTTTTCTGGTTTGTTTTAAATGCTTTGCTATTCATTTTTCTGTTAGTCTCTTCCCACACTCTTTTTTGCTTTGAAGCAGCATGAGTTGTAGGAGTGAAACTAGGCCAAGAGCAAGTAGAAATGAAGTTGGAGTTACAAGCAGAGAGTGTAGCAAACTTGGGAGGACTTTGATAGAATATCTGCACTAAAAGGAGCTGTACGCTTCCTGCTACATTTCCATATTTAATGCTGTAGAAGTTGATAGCGCAGAGAATTTGGTTTGCCTTTATTTCCCTGTGTGATGCGTAATACTTGCATCTGCACTGCCCTGCTGCTGCATTGCTTCTCGTCCTGCTCTGAAGAAATTGTAAAGCACGCTTGTATACCTGCTTTTAAATTAATGACATCCTTGAGATATGGCATTATTATCAAGAACAGTGTAAAGTACTGAGATTTATATCCTCTGTAGCTAGCTCTGCTTTAGCACAAGCTGATGCATGACCTCTTCGCGTGCTGAACTATTTTATAAAGCTGACTAAATTATACACAGGCAGAAATACCCTGCCTCCAGTGACCAGCCCATTAATAAAAATCAGTAAACAGGAAGGGGGAGAATCCAGATGAAAGAGTGAAATGCATGAACCTGACGTACTTTGACAACTGGAGACTCCATCAGAGAAACTGAATGTTCAGTCTAACAAGAGGAGTTCCCTTTGCCTCAGAAGCAGCCAGAGGTTGTGCTGGAAAACATGTTACAGTTTACCAACCAGGTAATATAATAAAAATGTACACGCACACAAACTACTAAATGAAGATGGGACCTTTTTTTCCAGGGACAGCATCTCTAGATATTTGTAGAAGATTCTGTTTGTGAGAGAACCAATCCTGAAATTCATGGATTCACTTTACTCCCCCTTGTATGGTTTTTATGCTGAGACTGTGTCTTCTATCACTAGTGCCCAAGAGTAATTCCTGCTTATAGTAAAACCCATTAGGAGAAGAAAAAAAAGTATGTGCAGCTGAACATCTCACTGAGGAGAGTCCCTTGCTAAGGATCTTACTGTGCCTGGGGGCTGTTTCATGTTGGTGTGTTTTCCACTGAGCTATGGCAAGCTTTATCTGCATTGATTAGGTGATTCAATTAAATGTAAAATAAGAGTTGGACATTAGCGCTTTAAATCCCACCTCCAGTGTATGAAGATGGGATTCTTCCCTTTGAATTTATTAGATGGCACATTTTGTCTCGTTTTTATGAGCTGAGAACTGGCAGAAGAGAAATATTTTGTACTATGAGCTGTGTGGGGTTGATGGTTATGGGAGAATTACCAAGAATGAGCAAGCGTGGGGATGGATTTATTAGAGTAGTTTCTTCTCATATACTGTCTTCTTTTTTGGAATCCTCTACAGCTCAATTTTGATTTTATAGCTTAAGAGAGGGTAAGAAAGGATGATGACAATATCTGGTATTCACAAGCAGCAAAATCCACCAGCTGGAAAGAGCAAAATCAAATGCATATCTTTAAAAAGAACTCACAGTGCTAATTTAGGAAAATTTCTGTAAAGAGCTGAAAACAACTGAGAAGTTAAGACACGGATTCATACCATACTATTGAATTGTAAGAAATTTGAAAGAAAGCTTTAAAGGATACAGATTAAATGTTTCTTGCCTGGAAAAATCTCCATTTGAAAAAGTTGATCTTTGATGGTAGAGCTTTCATAAAGATGTAAAGAAGACTTTTTCAGCTGTTCTATATCAAACAGTTGTGGGGCAGCAAATGCAGGGGTCACCCAACCTGAGACACCTGGCAAGGATGTAGGGGTGCATTCTCTGCAGGGGAAATAAAGATGCTGCTGTTCTCCATGTTAGCATTTGAAATATCGTCCTACTGAGATTTAGTTTAGGAGGCTTATACAAGTATGTCGGAGCAGCAGTTACAAGAATAGTGAATTAATTCAGGGAAAAGTCTCGTGGCTTGGGCATATCACCATGTTTAGGTAGAACAGTGGGCAGAATGTCCTGCGTCTGGTGGCTGACCCAGTGTAATCAAGGAGCTGCAAACTTGATCTGGAAATTGCCTGCATGTGGTATATGAAGCAATAATTACAATATCATTAGCAAGTGGTAAAAAACACGTCAGTGGTGATTGAAAGTGTGATTTACTCTGAAATCCATTAACAGAAAGAACAAAGGAAAAAATATGGATATGTAACTATGTATTAACCTCTGATAATACTTCAGTTTCATTATGTCCTGTCTAGTAAGCACGAGCAACAAAAGCCTATGAAGTGGGTCTCGTTGATCAGGAGTCCCTGGTCTTCAATAAGCAGATTCCTCAGTGGTTTATTAGTATCACTAGGCTAGGTTCAGTTAGCCCCTGTTTTGTAAGTAAAACTGAAAAAATAAATCACCCGAGTATTTTTCATTTTGTTGACACAGCTTTAGGCAACGCTTGGTGTAGAACTGTGCTCCTCTCTTCACTTTTAGAACAACACAACGTTTATGGGAGAGTCTAATCCAAATTATCCTTCCCTTTTCTGTTTGATAACAGAGATGATTCAGATTTTTAGGATACACTAACTAAGAAAATACTCTTGAGTTTCCCACCAGGAGATGTGGCTGTGTCAAAAGCCAGTATCTGTAAGTCATCATCTTTGTACAAGGACTGAATTCAATCTACAGCGACACAAACCACCTCACACAAGGAATTAAGTCTTTCTGTACCTTTTAATAGCTCAGAGTTATAGTTGTTCTAATTGTATGCTTACTTTATAAGGAGTTTCATTAACAAGTAAATTCCAGAATTTTCATGCGTTGATTTTACTATTGCAAATATGTATTACCATAGAAGTAGCAGAAATCTGCATTGTGTATCTGCTGTATTATAAAGAGACATAGCTGAGAATATTTATAGACTACCCTAATATGGAAATACAATTATCAGTTCAGTGCTCCATAATGTCAGCTTAAGTTTTTAAGTTTTTGGATTTCTGGAGAACAGCTCAAGAAGCCCCAAACTTTCCCATACTCGAACACAGCTGCAGATTCACAAGGTAAACTAAATGAGAGTGCTGTTTGTAGCAAACAGTAAATCGGAGCCCTCTTCGAGGCAATTAGCAAAATCAGAGCATCCTTTGAAGCGAACAAGCATGGAAATGCTGCACTTGCACTGATTTTTCAAATGCGTAATTTTACAACTTTGTTCAAAGGGCAGCAGCACTGAGTATCTGACACACCTATGGCTTTTGTGAGTTGGGGATGGTTTGGGGTTTTTTATGAGCTACTCATCCAGCTGCTGTACAAGCGGTGATGAATGAGAATTATTAAAATAACCCCTGCAGCCAGACGCTTTTCATCCAGTGAGGAATGGTGATGACAAGTGGAGATCACCATGCGAGTGGGGAGGAGCTACCAATGGGGCCAAAGGAGAAAACCATGGGTTTCATCCAGAGCAAAAGAAGTATATATGTTGTCATTGTCCCTCTGTGATACTTCCATTTAAAATATCCAGTAAAACACCTGGTTACTAGGTGAAAATCCAGATAGTGAGGGTGCCAGAGCCCTGGCCCAGGCTGCCCAGAGAGGGTGTGGAGTCTCCTTCTCTAGAGACTTTCAAAACCCACCTGGACATGTTCCTGTTTGACCTAGTCTGGGTGCTCCTGCTCTGGCAGGGGCTTGAACTAGATGACCTTTGAGGTCCCTTCCAACCCTTCCATTCTGTGATTCTCTGAGACTGTCATTTTTCCATAACTCATGGTTCACATGTTCACCCCTTAACACTTGAGTAGAACTTTTTAATTTTTACAGAGTTTGTCTTCACATTTATGTTTTCATCAGAAAATGCTCAGTGTTTGAATGTAGCCAAGTCTTACAAGGAGCAGCTGAGGGCCCTGGGGCTGTTCAGCTGGAGCAGAGGAGGCTGAGGGGAGACCTCATCGCTCCCTGCAGCTCCCTGACAGGAGGGGGGAGCAAAGTGGGTCAGTTTGCTCAACCAAGTATCCTCAGCTCAGTAGGACAAGAGGAAATGGCCGGGAAGATTGGACATTAAGAAACATTTCTTCACGGAAAGGTTGTCCAGCCCTGGCACAGGCTGCCCAGGGTGGCGGAGTCCCCCTCCCTGGAGAGATTGAAAAGCCGGGGAGATGTGGTGCTCAGGGCCATGGGACAGTGGTGGGACTGGCAGTGCTGGGTCAATGGTTGGACTCAATGGTCTTAAAGGTGTTTTCCATTCCAGACAATTCTATGATTCTCTGATTTTATCTTCTTTTATCCCATGTGACTAAGAGACGCTGTTTCCTTTAAAGAATAAGTCATGTAACCCTAACTGTTGATTTATCGGAACAAATCTTCCACAGAAATGTTCTGTAGAGTTTCCTTTAAAGAGCCACACAATGAAAACTAAATTACTGGGGCTGAATTTCTTGCATGTTATAATTCATGAAGCAGACACAAGGATAATAAATAGTACAAGATCTTTTGCACCACACAAGAAAACTATAGTGAAATGAAAGCCATATAGCACTGATTTTTAACGTAATCCTATAATATGACTCTAACTTCTATTATACCTACTTATCACAGATCTTTTATCCTAGCAATTCAGATAAAAGCTGAGGTATTTTTTGCTAACAGAATAGCCTAGCCCCATGGGCAGTTTTTAAAAACTGTGCTCAAGGAGATGCACATACAAAATCTGTTCATTTGCTACAGATTTTGGCATCTTTCTTCCCCCCCCCCCCCCCCGTGATGTTTTGAACATTTATCCCTTCAGGTCAGTATGTTCATTTAAAAGGAAAAAATTAACCCAGACTCTCACAAGGGAGATGTGAAGTGGAATCTGAGTGCCCAGATTTGAATGGGTAAAGAGGTGCTTCGGGAGCTGGATAAAACAGGCGCGGTCGCATGGCTGCGATTCTCAAACCTGCCTCGAGGCCAGCAGTGCTGAAGACATTGCAGTGAGGCAAAATAAATAGTTAAATTTTTGCTTACTTGAAAGGCTTTCTAATACTAAAGGCTAAAGTATAGAACTGCAAGATAGTTATTATGTTGTCCCCAGCAGATTACTCGTTTTGTTGTCTTTAGGATTCAGAAATGTTCTTATTTTATTTAGACTGAAATTTTAATCATCCCCACTTTGCATTTAAAATGTGATATTATTTCCCCTTCTATCATCTGTAAGAGAAAACCGGAAAATTGCCTTAATAGTTGGCAGGTTTGCTTTGTTATGTAAAACAGATCCTTGGCAAAAAAATAGAAATTTTATAATTAACACAACAGTTCCATTATACAGTAAAAGGATTGTTTTATTAAAAAAAATAGCCCTATTTGAAATACTTCAAAGGAAAGACATTTTGTTTTCGTAGAGAATTGAATGTAGTTAGCACGCTGAAATATTTTCCCCATAAATATTCCAAAATCTCTCTTTGTGATAACAGCAATTGCTGGGTGAAGCGTCCCTCTCGCCTCCTTAGAGTTCAGGCCCCAGGTTTTTGATTCCGCCTTTCAAACTCCTCCTCTGCCTTTCAGAATGCTGATAAGGAAACGTCTCATGGGATCAGTCTATCCCAGTAAGAAATACTTAAAATGGAAGAGCGCTACGGTATTGCCCTGAAGAATTTATTCTCTTTATTATGAAAAAGGTTAAATGGAATTAAGGAATAATTTCATATTACGTACCAATTCGGTACATAAATATTATAATTAATATTTATTATAGTAGCATAGTTATTAATACACTGTAATTAATCTGGATAGCGGTGGAAGAGTGCTGCAAGTCCAGGCTTGCAGTAACTCCTTCTCATATACTCAGTGTGTACGTGTACTGCAGATTTCTTCCTAACGTGTTTAATTCAAGCTTTGTGAGGTGCTGATCATCTTCTCATTCAGTGAGGACTGGACGATTTGCTGAAGCAAATACACTCTTCTCTCTCCATGACTCAAAAACCAGGAATATTAGAGACTGCAAATTTCAGTTATTTCTAATATTAGATTTCCCTAACTAATAGAATCTCAGATTAAAATAAAAACGGACATGTGGCATGTATCTTAAATGCAGAAAACTTTCCTACCAAAGCCAGCTCTGTAGATGAAATTATTTTTAAAGATAAAACTCTTGTCACTGGTACACTGCCAGGAATATTTTAATAATGTTGGTGAAAAAAGTACCGGTGTGTCTTTTCCCTCAAGTGGGGAGATGGAAAGTCAAGAGCTAAGTCTGAGGTTCACACAAAGACCATGAAGCCAGGAAGTTTTCACCTGCGTGTATTGGGGGCTTTTTGACCAAGTTTTAAAGCAGTTTCTGAAATTCTGATCCCATTCAAGTCGGTGTTGAGGTTTAAGAATGGGACCTTACTCGTCATTTGCTTATCATGGGATGTAGCCCCCGGGGTGTATCAGGAAACACACCCCGAAATGATACGTCTACCAAGTAATTACAGTAACTCTTTAGAAATCAGTGTCTGGTGCCTTCAGCTTTTCACCTGTCCTTTTGCTAACAGCATTTTTGGGGGCTGGATAGGATTCTGGAAAAGAAACACAGGATTTGGGCTTAGACTGAGCAAAACTTTCACATTTCCCCAAGGAAATTTTATTGGTTTTCAACCCGAAACTTTCCTTTCTCAGTTCCGTGCGAACTGATTTTATTTTTTTTCCCCAAGCTTAGGAATTCAGCTACTCATTTAAAAAATCCAAAACATTATTCATCCAGACTTACTGTGCGAGTTTCCAGTTCTAAAACATGATGTTCAGGTGGGCTTCCAGCGAGATAAAATGTGACCACAGTGTACATTTTGCAGCCCACCTTGCGTTCTGCGTATTTTACATAAAAATTTACAGACAACTTAAATGAAGGCAATCAGATGCCTTCAGTATAACACTGTGGTTCAATTTTCAGTAGGGTTGCCTGACTACATCTGAAATATTTGAATGCACATTGGGTTTGTGAGCCCCAAATGAATAACCGCAGTCGCAAACACCGGGCTTGCGTCTCTGCCTTCATCCATGCATGCACCCCCTTTAGGTGTATAATTACGTACAGCGGGGATGTTTACACATATAGGTCTGATTCCAGTGAGCAGAGGCAAAAATATTTAATTCTGTAGTAGAATTCCTGCTATAGTTTTCCCCTAGGCGTTTCCACATGTGCAGATTTGAAAGGGCTGTGTGTTACGCGTCACGGTTTGGCCAGTTTGTATGGGGAGTTGCCCCGTTTATGATCATCTCTCTGAAAAGCATCTGCTCGGTTCCTGTCATCTAGCTTTTTTTCCTTTTTAATTTCCATTTCCAATGGGGCCTGAGGTGCTCAGGGAGATGTGTGCCCAGCAGATTGCCGCACCTCACCGGGGTTGGGAAGCTCTTGGAGAAGCCTCCAGGAACAGGCTGCCTGGCGAGGTTTATGGCTTAATTTTCCAGACTTCTTTGCATCCTCCTCCAGTCATAGTGCAGGAGCTACTGGGAATTGCTCCCTTCATCGCTCTGCTTAGGACAGAGACACTGAGTCTGTCATGGACAGGAAGAAAAATCTTATTCAAAGTTTCCATTAATTTATGTAAATGAGGAGTTAACCATTAACATTCATCCCTCGTTACAAAAGGCAGGATTTTCTCCCCCAGCCCCGGGGTGCTCGGCAGGACCCTTTATACCTCCTAAACACACTTTGATTGCTTTATTATTTGGGGGAATTTTTTTTTTAATAATGTCAAAGTAGCATGAGAAAAGGTAAATAGTAATACTATTTGCCTTTCTCTACATTATGTACTAGTTTATGTATTTCCTTGAAATATTCTTTCTACAGTATTCAGGTCCTGTGATTCTAAGGTTCTATAATTCACCATTTTGTATTATAGTCATATCATTCCTGAATTGTGGTTGTATTGGTAAGAAAGACCTCAAAGGGTGAAGTGCTTTTTTTAACTGTGCCAGTCTAGTATCTCCAGCATGGGGCAATTCATTAACATGGAATGTGAAAAATAATATTTCCAGGATGCTTTTAATAACCGCTGTTGCAGTGGAAAGAATAAAACCAATGTCGAGTAAATCCTCAAACCCCACATTGCAAATACTATTTCATCCTGTCAGAAATATCCAGTAATGATAATGTTTTGTCACAATGCTTTCACATTGCAAAGGCGCCTTTTAACAGCTGGAAAAGTTTTGCTATGGCTCATCGTTGCCTAAAATTTAAAATTATCATAGCAACCTCCCAACTCTCAAAAGCCCTCACTGTGCAGGGCTCCCTCAGGGCACAAGCATCTCCAGTGCTCATTTTTTATTTTCACAGGAGCAGGCATGTTGACAGGTGGAAGAAAGATGAGGTTTGCCTGCTCCATGTTGTTTATCTTTTTCTTGAAAACAGATGAATGGCAGAGACATGGGTAACTGGATACCACAGAAGAACACAAGGATTTCATCCTGTACACGCCCATGGTTTCCCTTGAAAATACTGTTGAGAGAGAGGTTTTCCAGGCAGTGCTTTCAAGGCTGTAGAGTATCAGCAAATATTTTCTGCCTGACTTCCTGGCAAGGGTATGCTCACTGCAATTTCTTCAGCTCCAGCATTTGTCTTTTTCCCTTTCTTCTGGCTCTTCCAAACGCCACCTTCCCTGGGTGACCCTGCTGTGGGCAGAGCTTGGAGGTCTCCAGAGGTCCCTGCCAGCACAGTCCATCAGAGCTCCTGCCATCCTGCAGCGTGCTTGATGATGCTCTTGGCTTTTCCTCTCATCGCCTACAGGCACTTTGCTGACTTCTGCCAGCATCCCCAACTCCTGCCAGCATCCCTTTTCTCCCCGCGGGTACCACAGGCTCTGCTTGTGTCCAGAGCATCCCCTGGGGCACACACAAGCTGATCTGGCAGCCGAGAAGGGGTGTGTGACCCAGGTGTCTGCTGGTCATCTTGTCAGAGTCCCAAGTGAGGTCTTTATCTGGTTTTAATGTCACGGACTTGATCCAGTGCCCTTCTGCACCACCTCTTTGACATCATTGGCGTACGCAGAGTAAATTTGTGATGACACACAGACAGCACCAAGTGAGGTAGGAGTGCTGATCTGCAGGAGGGCAGGGAGGCCCTGCAGAGAGATGGGGACAGGTCGGATCCA
>NW_009732166.1:7591-22476 GCF_000703405.1 Apaloderma vittatum | reverse complement strand
AGGGCAGAGGAGGGCGACGGAGCTGGGGAAGGGCCTGGAGAATAAATCTCATGAAGAGCGATGGAAGGAGCTGGGGCTGTTGAGTTTGAAGAAGAGGAGGCTGAGGGGAGACCTCCTCACTCTGCAACTGCCTGACAGGATGTTGTGGAGAGGTTGGGGCTGGTCTCTTGTCACAGGTAATTGGTGATAGAACAAGAGGGAACGGCCTCAAACTGCAACAGGGCAGGGTTACACTGGGCAGTAGGAGAAATTTTTTCCCAGCTGGAGCAGTCAGCCATCGGCACAGGCTGCCCAGGGAGGGGGGGGAGTTCTCATCTCTTTAAAGGTCGCTGAGATGTGGGGTTGGGGGAGATGGTTTAGGGGGCAGCTTTGCAGAGTAGGGTTAGTGGTTGGACTCGATGGTCCCAGAGGGCTTTTCCAGCCTGAATGATTCTGTGATTCTCTGATGATTCTGTGAGTGTTGGACACTGGTGAGCGGGCTGTGAAATTTGGAGCAGCGCAACCATGCTGCCAGAGACAAGCATCAAGCTGGTAGGGGCAAGCGTAATCTCAGCTGGTTTCCAATCTCTCATCTCTTCTGAGTTAAGTTTATGTGTTTCTCAGCCTGGGGGAATCAGATGTGTGGTGGCGGGGAGTGGTGCCAGCACACCTCCCAGAGCTGCACGTGCTGTCCCTTCTGCCTCTGGCAAAAAAATTAACTTGGGAAAAAAATGGCCAAGCAGAGTAGCAAAGGACATTTGTGGAGTTTCACCATTTCTGCTCATGCTTCCACCATTCTGCCGCTGTGCATGAGGGGAAACTGGCCTCGCCTTCATCATTGGCTGTGCCGACAGAATGTGCTCAGTCTTTTTTAACTTTGAAGCACAATAATTGAATTTAGATGCTCATTCACCCTGAGAAATGGTTATTTATAGATGAACCTGGTATGTCATAGTTACCCAGCGTCGACAAGCTACCTCTGTAATTTTAACCTAGGACGGGAAGCAGTGCTCTGAATTATCAAAGTCAAGTCATTAACCAGATGTGGAAATCCTAATTAAACAGGATTTGGAGTACTCAGCTCTGAAAGTCCACGTTAGCTGGAGCAAGCTGCCTGACTTGAGTGTCTGTGATCCTTGTGATACTTCTGCGTGGTAGAACAGGTTTGATTTATTCTTTGTTATTGGTGTCTTTAATAATCAGTATAATTTATAAGGACAAGTGCGTAGAGTCTCTTTTCATTTTTCATTTTTATTGATTTCTGTAAGCAGAGACATTCAGGATGGTAATTGTGTATTGTAACATAGTGCACATGTCACTGTAACAGTGGAAACAGAAACTGAATTTATTGCTGCAATTCCATGGCTGGAATTATGGTAAAATTTCCACTTGGACATTTCTTAGTCAAATTAAGCACCCTAACAGGGAGCTGGCACTCAGTCAGGGCTCAAATGCTTGCTGGCCCAGAGATTACGCTTGAGGTAATTCTGTAGGACTTTGCCTAAAACATTATAAATTGAATTATTAGGACAGTGCTCTTTTGAAAGTGCCATTTCTGTTAATGAAAAGGCACAGAGTGAGCCTGTCACCATCTCAAGGTTACGCTGGGCTGAGCATGTGGATAAAGCAGAACAACTCACTGCATTTTTCTCAGAAGAAATTGTGAAGTTTGCAGGTAACGCAGCAAAGGGTAAGAGGCTGCAGGACATGAATACGTGAGAACCACCAATGTCATACAGAGCTGTTCTGTAACCGTTTCAGAAATATGAACCTCACCTCCCTCCGTTTAGGTTGAACAAACTCTGGCTTGGTTGGCTGAAGCCTTTTAAGACAATTTGGATTCAGAATAGTTCTAACAATGAGATCAAGGCATTTATTTATTGTTGATATTATTTTCAAAAGCCTCATGAAAATAATATTTAAGTTGCCAAGTTAGGAACCTGGAGGAAATTCTGTTAGATGCTGTGTGTGCTGTCTCTGGTCGGGTATCCAAAACTGTTGGGCAGGTAAAAGTTTGATTTTAATTTGCTGTTAACTGTCTGTAAAATGTGAATATTAATAATCCCATTAATCCCCATTAATACTAATGCTTCTCGTGTCATTGGACCGTCATGAAGATTAAATCATACTGCTCGCAACACATTTATGTGCGGAAGGGGCAGTTCTGCAGAAACTTGAAGGAAGAAATTAATAATGTGGAAAGCAATTCCAAGTTTAAATGTTAGATAATTGCTACTAATTTCTAGGGTACATAGTGAGAACAACCATAAATAGGGAATAAATGCCTGCAACTGCCTTAGTTCAGGGAACAAACCATTATTCTTTTGACTTGAGTCAATTAATTTGCAACTTGCTTGGTACACCTTTGCGTTCAGTATGGCTAGAGAATGATTTTCCTCAATAAAAACAGATGAGGAGAGGCACCCCTCGATATACAGTGTGGTCAGGATGGTACTCATGATCTAACCTGTCCCAGAGCTTCAAGAAGAAATGTCTGTGGGTTGAGCATGATGCTTGGGCAGTGCACAGGGTCCTGGTGAGTCCCCCATCCGTCCTCTGATCCTCCCAAGGGATTATGCTCCTCCTCCTCCATCCGTGGAGGCTGGAGCCCAAAGCAAAGCAGATGTTTCCTCAGCTGGTGCATGTGTGCAGAGCAGACCTCCCTGTCACCCACCTCCACCATGCAGCTGGAGAGGGTTACCATTTTACCGCTGGGGAGGGAGAGACAAGACAGGGAAGGGTCAAATTAAATGCTGAGGCACGTCACACAGGCTGGTGTAATCACAGACAGGCAGCATTCCTCCTCAAACTTCTGAAAACAGTCTTTGCATCCTGAGAAACTGCTTGGGAAGCCTGTGGGGAAGAATGAAACCCAATATTTATATTTTAAAAGGAATAGGCAGAAGACTCCAGAAAGTATAAAAAAAGTGAGCTTAACTTTTGACCCAAAAAGAAGTATGAAATTAATACAATAAGAAAACAATCGAACAGTTGTAAACAATCGAACCGTAATAGATGATAAACAAGCACCATAATGTTTAGAGCAGGCACTATGAAAGGCCAGTTTATTTTCCATCTCTGAGAAGGTAACTCGGCTCCTGGGAAACGTCCAGCAGCAGATGGGAGTTGCATCTTGATGTTCACACCTTCAGTCCTGGATTTCTCTTCCAAAAATTAGAGAAAAACAGCCCAGACTAAATTTTTGTAAGACGTGTACACAGCTTGTTAAAACTAATACTAAAGGAGTGATCGTCAGTAATTCACTGTCAGCGGGAAGGACGTATCGAATGGGTCTGTCGTGATCCCGGAAGGATTTAGTACAGGTTTCAGTAGATGAATGAGGTGATATACTAGAGAATACATCTATATAATTTGCAGGGGACATCAAAGTGCAAGTGCTTGTGACAACAGGCTTCAGATTCAAAATGATGGATTTCAAAAATGGCCTGGAATCAATAAGATGAAATTCAATAAGGACGGAGCAAGGCAGCGGTCTTGGGGAGAAATCAGATACACAAATGGGTGAAAACTCCGGAGGCAGCAGAGCTTCGGGAGAGTTATAGCTGCCATGAGTTAAATCCCAGACAACAACAGAAATACTGCAGGAAAAGGGCGGGTGTCAGTGGGAGGTGCCGTACCTGGACTGGAAGTGGTTTGTACCCCTTCTGCTTTATCTATCCCCCATGGAGTCTTAGCTGGAATGCGAGGCCCAGATTGGGGAAGAATAATTTATAAAGAGGCAAGGCAAGGCAAGGTAAAGCAAGTTCAAAGAAGAATAAAACCAAAATGCATAAAACCCAACAATTATATGAAAAAAATCACTCAACAGAAATGCGAAAGATCTCATAGACAGCGAATTCTGGCAGGTTAAAAAAAAATTTCGGATATTTGCACCCTTTTTCTAAGGAGGACACAAAGCGTGAGGCAAGTGTTCCAGAAAACTTCACGGCAAGGGTGTTCAGAGCAGGAGTTGTTGGGTTCTGTGGGCAGGCAGGAGCCAGAGCCTAGGGCGCTCTGCCGTGAGCTGCACCAAGGAGGGAAGGACAATGAATTGCTTTCAGGTAAGAACAAGACACTTAAAATACAAAGTAAGCAGAGACATATGGTTGGGATTCAAAGAAGGGGGAGTGATGCAGTCAGAGAACTGTCAAGGGAAATTATTTTAATAACTGTATAGGGAATACAACGTAAATCTCTCACCCTGCCTTATTGGTAGAAAAACTGAACCCGTGAAATAATCCAAAAGGAAAACTGCACGGTTGCATGAAAGCATCTTGAATCATTACAGACCTTTTATGTAGTTCGTGTGATGGCAAGAGCAGCACCAAGTATATATCATTTATCTGCCAAAAATGTCGTATATTCTTCTTTTGCCTGAAAGGATTACTGGTGGTGTTTACCTCAAATTTTCTCTTCTAGAATTTTTTTTCTTAGTATCTAGTATCTTGCATACAATATTTCAGTGAAGCTCTATGCTCACTTAGAGTTTAGTTCGTCTTTAGAATACCTACATAACAAATTTCTGCATTTTACCTGGTTTTTGCTTCTCTGTGTCCTCTGTTTCTGTTGGTACACACGCACATAAATTTGCCCAGGCACTGCAGCACTCTGCACCCCTCTCCCTTCTGCTGAGGCTGGGCACAACTCTTGCTTCATCTACAACAAACCAGAACGGGAAATGTAAGTTTACTCCAAATTGTTGCCTTACGTTGCTTTTCTGCCTTGACCAAACGACGATTTTCACTCCGTTGGTTTTAAATCGCGCCGTGCAGTATTGACCTTACTGCCTTGAAAGAAAGGAGGGACAGTAGGCGTTTAGGGCAATAATATGTGTGTGTCCTCATACAATAACTAGCAGCTTATTGACACCTTCTGGAGAAACAAGGCCAGTGTAGCCTCGGATATTACTGTCCTCTTCCAGTCCAAGCCTGCCAAACCACAGAGAGGGGTGATCAGGAGTTTCCTGTGGACTATGGTTTCTTTTGTTGTTCATTCTGTGTTTTAACTGCCAAATGTTCATCCTCTTCCACCCAGTCATTCCTTTCTTACCCCATGTAAATAATTTTCTTCTTGGCTTTTACTAGTCATTATTCACCCCTCAATGCTGGCATATGAAACTAATATGGGAGACTAATTCTTTAAACTATATAGAACTTTATACTATTCTTACCTTCGACCATTTTCATATTTCTAATCATTCTTCTTGTTTTGCCGGTACCCATTTTCCGTAATGATCACATTATATTCAATTCTGGAGATACTAAATATTTGAACTCACTAAATTGGAAAGGGTTTTCAAGAATAACCTTTGTGCATAAGTTTTTATTTACATTTTTAATTAATTGGAATAGCTTCATTAATCAATATCACAATATCACTGCTACTGCATATAAGACTTTTGCATTGATTATCTGAGATAATGCTTCCCAGAATGACTCCTAAGGTTATATTTAGTCCTCACACAGAAGCAGCTGAGCGAGTATGACACAGGTGTTGAGTGCTGGACCAGGGTTGGGGTTGAGAGTGTCAGGATGTGCAGGAGGATTTAGAATTGAAATGAAAAGTAAACTTGACATAATTTGCCTAGGAAATAATTAATTAAATCACATATATACACAGAAAGAATCCCTGATTTTTCAGAGCACTTTCGTATCAGTGTGTGCTAAATAAGCTTAAAAAAAAAATAGTAACTAAAATAGAATATCGTCTGTAGCTCAGACCTTTTACTTAGACAGCAATCAGTCACCAGCTGGGAAAAATTTAGTTTTAGCCAGTAGGTTATTGCTTTTTTTTTTTCTTTCTTTTTTTTTCTAAGATCATTTACATGATTAAATCCTTAGCAACGGTTTGATTGAAGAGCATTGCTTACTGGAAGCAGCTTTTGATATATCTGAAAGCTTCTTCAGGTAGTGGGAAAACCAGAGTGTAAGAGACCGGAGCCGGGAGCCCTGGTCTGCCCCCACTGCGTGCCTGAGCAACCCGTCGCCATGACAGTTCACTTTCTCTTTGAAAAGAAAAAGACCACAAAGGCACAATCCCAAACGCACAGATCTCGCCCCCATTTGCAAACAAAACAATTCTTTCACTATCCATACTCTGACAACCTTTAGTTTGGGTGAGGGATTCTCTCTGAAGGTCCAAAGCCTCCACCTGCACCAGGCATGCACTGATTTACGGGACACGGTTGCTCCAAGGACTTCATGGCATCCAGAAATACATTCTTCTCATTTCCTTTTATTTCAGGCTTTCATACCAGAAAGACTTAAACACCGCCCCATTACAGTGCATTACAGTAGCAGAAGTCCCTAAAGGGTTATTTTGTAAATCAGGGGATTTGCTCTTCATTTTAACCAGTTTCATTTGTGCTTTAAAAACCTTGAGAAGAATCACCAGGCAGTCGACCAAACAAACAAAAAAAAAGCCCCTAATTCCTCCCAGCTTGCTAAGTACGGCTGAAATTGTGGTTAAAAAGCCAATGTGTTACAGGAAAAGGTATTGAGCCAAACCCGAATCCCTGACACAGATGGCACAACTGGGTGAAGGTGGAAGGGGACGGTGGCCGAGGTTGACTGTCCCAGCCAAAACAGGGCTTATCCTTCAGGATTGGTGGTCAGTGCTCCCTGAGCCAGCAGGGACAGGGTGGGGATTGCTCATCCTGAGCCTTCCCTTCGCTGGAAACCAAAGACCCACAGAAGGGGGAACATGCCGCTTGGGGACGCAGCGATCTGACGCTGGCACTGCCCATGGGAATGGCTTTCCCCTTTGGGGAAAAAGATAGAAAGTTTGGGGAGAGAAATAGAATATTGCTGGATTTGGAGTTCAGTAAGGTTTTTCTGATTTGAAACCAGATTTTTGCAAATCAATTAACAGAAATGGCAATTTTATTTTCTACATTTCTTCTGCTTTACAAAGCATCAAGCTGCTGATAACAAATCCATCTCAAGGCAAAGAGTATAGCTTTTCTATTTCTGTATTTTCTCACTGATAAATTGAGTACAGTAATGAAAAAAATGTAGGAGAGCAATGAAAGGGTTGCAGAGAGAACAAATGTTCGTCCTTTCCCTTCTCTCTGCATTCACCAAGTGAACAATATGAGTCACAGAAAACAGGGAAAATCTATGGCATCAGAAATTGAAGAATGATTATCTGCAGAGAGTCGGCTTCTTCATTGATGGAGAAATGGTTGCATGACAAAATAACTGTGGGCAAGAGATGAAGATCCTTCGATTTGCTTGGGAAAAAAAAAAGCAAGCTGTCGTGTTCGCCTTTCAAAGAACTTTGAGCATCATAACAAATTTTGTCCATCAGCCATCGCTCAGGGTGATTCCTTCAGAGCAGGCTCTGGTGGGGAGTTGAAGCTCAGGGGCTGCTCTGCCTCCCCCCGCCCTGATTTGGGGGTTCAGGACAACATGCTTGTCCCAAAACCACTGTGCTTGGAGATGCATCTCCATCCCTCCTCAGAGAAGCAGTGGTTTGCTTCCAGTTTGAGGCCGGCCTCTCTCACATGTGATACATACGTTGTTTTGCTGAGCACTTCTGTTTTCCATCTCTGAAGAACGTGGCTGGACCTTAAGCATCAGAGGTGTTAGCATAATGGTGTAAATTGGTCCCTGAAAATCACTGTTAGTATTTAATAACCGAAAAAATCCACCTGATATTTTACAGGATGACAGAATCACAGAATCATCCAGGTTAGAAAAGACACTTGGGATCATCGTGTCCAACCATTAACCCTACTCGCAAGTTCACCCCTAGACCATATGACTCAACACCACATCCAAGTGATGCTTAAACACATCCAGGGATGGTGACTCAACCACCTCCCTGGGCAGCCTGTTCCAATATCCCACAACTCTTTCCATGAAGAACTTCTTCCTAGTGTCTAGTCTAAACCTATCTTGTTTAAGCTTGAAGCCATTCCCTCTAGTTTTTAGCCTATTTAATTTTAAACTTCCCAGATTTTACTAAAACTTTCATGAAAAACATACTTAAGTAGTTCTTAGTTGAATGTTTAAACATTCTAAGTGGAAATCACAGTGATACAAGTGATGCATGGCTGCTAAAACTTTCTTCACCTTTCTTGCTCATTGATTTTACTGATAAATTTATCCTTTCTGCAGCAGCTGCCATTACTGGAAGTTTTACGCAGTGGCACACCCTGAATTTATGAATCTATTGCACCGCACATGACACGTCACTGCAGGTGACATGCGTGGCAGAGAGAGAGACTTGACTGCAAGGTTCAAACAAGCAATTTGCTTGAACTTCACCCACAAGTCCAATAGGTCACTGTGCAGGTTTTATGGATACAGTGGAAGAATCATAGAATCATAGAATCATGGAATCATGGAATCACAGAATGATTTGTGTTGGAAGGGACTTCAAAGACCATTTAGTTCCAACCCCCCTGCCATGGCAGGGACATCTCCCACTAGATCAGGCTGCCCAGAGCCCCATCCAGCCTGGCCTTGAACCTTCCAGGGATAGAGCATCCTCAGCCTCCCTGGGCAACCTGTGCCGGTGCCTCACCACTCTCAGGGTAAAGAACTATTGCAATTTAAAAAGCAATACACTATTGCAAAACTAAGCAATTCATAGAAATGTACTGGTACAAATTAAAAAGCGTGCTAGATATTAACATCTTAATAACGATCTCAAAGCATGCCAAAATACCACACGTGTGCTCAGCCCCTTACCCTCTCTCAGGTAAAGGTTCTCAATGCCAAAGGAAAATATCTTCTTCAATGTCCCGAGGAAGGAGGGAAGAATCTCCTGCAGTCCAGCCATATTGCTGGAAAAACTTCTCCAAATTCTACCCCAAATCTTGCAGTTTTTACCCTGTAAGGATGTGATGGGGGGGCAGAGGTATGCCTGAGGAGGTTGTAGTATCTCGAATGTTTGTCTTTGGTAGAATGATGGGTCTTCCCTTTTCTTTTCCCGGGTGCACCCTACAAGTTTTGCTATTTTTGGGTTATCTAGCCCACAAACGATTCAGTCAGCCAAACTAACACATACGGTGGTCAAAATGAGATTTGGGGCAAAATGTTTGTTGGTTGGGTTTTGGTTCCATTCAGGTTTTGGTCCCTTGTTTCCTGTTTCATTTTGGAAAACTCAGGGCTGGGTCATCTTTCACAAAGCTCCCGCCATGGGTCATCACATCCTGTAGCAATGTGGGTCTTTTTTTCTATAATTTAAGACTGTTATTCAAGTTGGTCTGAAATCAATTGACCACTGACAACAAGTAAGACATGATAATAAATTCCTAGTTAAAAAATAAAGGATATTACAGCAGTTTGTACAAATTAGATATCACTGCTAATTATATGAAAGAGGTAAGAGGAAAAGAAATTAAACAAAAACTTACAAAAGTACTTCTTCTATGGTTTTTTTCTCACGATTTAGCATTGGCATGAGTTGGAAATAAATGAAGCATCAAGATGTAGCCATTTTTCTTCACAGCCCACCCATAATTTATTATATCAGAACCAGCTTGCCAATGCCTCTTCTGCATACAAGACAAAGTGCGTTTCATGACCAAGAGGTGGGGACCTTTAGGCAACGCTCTTCAATCAAACTGCTGTTAAGGAACTAATCATGTAAATGCTAAAAAGAAAAATAATTTCTTGGTTTTCCCGGTTGGTGACTGATTGCAACGTAAATGAAGATTTGTGCCACGCTAGCAGGGGCTGTTGTTTTCTTCTTTATACCATTTACTCTAGTGATTTAAAAACTGTATTAACTATATTTTAAAAAGTGTATACGATTCAGGGTTATTTTCCAACGTGCTGAATATTGAGTTCATCTTAGTATTTCAATTTGCCGAAGATGAAAAAAATCTTTGTGCAGTGTGAGATTCCAGTGGAGGGGCTGAAGGCAACGAGAAGGTCCCACCGCATCTGGGCATGCATTTCTCCAGGGTTAATAATCTGTGAGCCTGCATGCAATGCTCCAGAAAATGCAAACTCTTCCCTTCCTTCCGTCCTGTCTTTTCAGCAGCCATAGGGAGGTGAGATACCCCAGCTGGACATAGGCATCGATTTTGGGGAGCACTAAGATGTTGTGCATGTGGGCACTTAACTGGTTCATTGGATGAATATGGCTTGAAAAACTCTGAACTTTAATTTTTCCATAACTTGCAGTTTCCACTTACCCTGACTTTCAAGGAATTTCCTTCCCAAAAAAAAACCTTGTTTGCCCTTGCTTTAAGCTGGGAATTTGGGATGAGCCTTCATCCCTGAAGGGTTTCTTGTCTGAAAATCCAAACAATTCAAAATTCAGCAATTTAATTTTTTGTTTTAAACTCAACAAACTGCACAGAAGTTTAAGTCTTGGCTGTTAATTTACTCACCTTGACCTCGGTGAGACTGCCACGTCAACCTTAATGTTCTTTCCTGGGATGTGTCCTTCACCATCTTCATGGCCCTTGCCTGGACCTGCTCCTCCCTCCCTGTGCTTCTCTTTCCCAGGGGACCCAGCCCCAGTCCTCACCAGGATATAGTAATATTTCTTCTTTGGCAACTCTAATGAATTCTAAAAAAAAATAACATATAAAAGTAGAGCAAGGTTTTTTGGTTTTTTTTTAAAAAGTGTTGGCAAATGGTTTTCCAACTCTAAAAAGTAGAATGATCTTTTTTATGGTAGATACTATGGTGCAATATGTTCATCTATAAAAATTATGTTGTTGGAGGAAAAAAATTGTGATGCTTATGGTTGTTTTTTATTTTAAAATAAGGTGGTTTAGATGTGGCATTTAGAGGTGGTTAGGGGGTGAAAATTGTTTACAAGTCCGGGGAGGAAATCAGTGCCTGCGTTTCCCAGAGAGGTGGAGGATTTATGTAGATGTAAATAATTTTAAAATCTCCACAAAATTAAGGGCACTTTAAAACAGTGAAATCGTTTCTTGCTTCTCGGAGGAATCGAAGCGCGCTGATTTACGACAACTTCTGAATTTTGCATTGCGGTACAGGAACCACTGGGCCGGCGGCGATCCGTGCCAAATCCCGCCTGTGGGAGCATCCTTTGCAGCCCTGACACTTTCAGTTTGGGGTCACAAACGCTGGACATCGTCTGCGCCCTGCGTGGAGGAGGGCATCCCCTCCCAGGCCAGGGGGTCAGAGCTGGGGTGAGGAGCGCGTGGTGAAGCTTTGCGAGCACATGTAGCCCCTCCTGGGCTCATTAGCCGCTGCGCGGGATTAGCAGCGTCAGCTGCTGCGCGGGACGTCAGCCAGCGTAATCTCCTGGAAATAAGTTACATCTGTTTCTGCTAATTAATACCCCTCGTGGCAGGCGCGGCGGTTTGCGGTTGGCAGCGGCGTCACTTTTTTGTCTTGTCACTCGGTGACGGTTATTGACGGGCTCCGCAGATGGTCGAAGGGCCTGAGGAAGACCCTGCTGGCTGTTAACGCGGGTCCGCTCTTCTCATTCACATACGGTTCAAACGTATAATTTATTCCTAAAATCCACATTGCAACCTGGGATTCATTTGGGGTTTTTTCATAAAAAATTTCCTTTGATTAACTGTTGTTTGGCAAGTGCATGTGCTAAAGTTCACGAAAAGTTTTGGAAAACAGAACCATTTGTAAAGCGGAAGATTTTCCAGATGCTGAGGGCTCAGATGATTGCAAGCTGAAAAGTCGTATAGATTCTCACTTAGTGGCAAATGGAGTTCATCACTGGTTTTAATAACCCTCATAAGCACATTTTAATTTTTCTATGTATTTGCCATAAAAACTAATTATCATGTCCAAGCCATAAAAAGAAGAACAATGATTTATTTCTTATGTCGTTTTAGTGATTTCTAGATATTATACAAGTTAATGAAATCAATATGCATATTAGGAAAGCAAAGCAATAAATTGTTCTGTCTGCAAAGAAAAATCAGTGCTTCACCTTATTTTTTCCCAGCAGACAGCTCAGGTCAGGCAGGTCCCTCAGGGGTCACTCCAGCAGCATGGCGTTTGGAGATGCAGCTGATGGTAGACCTGATGAGTTTTTCTCTCTGATAAACATCTCAAAAAAAAAAAACCCAAACCCAGCCATGTGTTTTGATTTTTCACATTTAAATTTAGAATTTAGAATTAAAAGGCGCGTGCAGAGAAAACATTAAAATATCTGTTAATACATGGAAAAAAAAGGTATATTCAGAGATGGTCTCTAGGAAGATCTGGGGATGGTCAGGCTCCATAGTGCCCCTCACTAAGATGTGCTGCTGAGTGATGTGGTGTGCTGGGGGGCCTGGCAGTGCTGGGCTAATGGTTGGGTTTGATGATCTCAGAGGTCTTTTCCAACCTAAACTATTCTATGACACGCCGAGGGGTGGTGCGTGCTGCTGGGAGGGCCAGCGTGGAGTCTCCAGCACCTTCGTTGGAGGCCCCATTGCCCACACTGCCGGAGGGATGGGAAGAGGGGCGCAGGGTCCAGCAGCCTCGTGGGGTTCATGGTGAGATCAGAGGGGCATCTGCTCCCAGTGAACTCCACTATAGTGGCATCAGGGTGGGATAGATTAACAGTCATAATTATTAAGGTTATGGCTGTTATTGCACACTTGGGTTTATCGGAGCTCGCTCTTAAGGCTTGTCTGAACTGCATGCTCATGCCGTTTGTTTTAATTGCTTTTTGGAAACAGAAGCAAATTTATTTCTCCCTGTTATAAACAGCCCAAGGGAAAATTAGCATGTCACTGTGGCCCTCGTGCCCCACTCCATCGGTACGCGTGGCTCAGAAAGGTGACTCGTTTATTTGACACTGTAGTGGATATAAGCTTTCATATATATTTAAACAAAATACTGTGCCAACCAGCTAGGTAAACAACTTTTTTTTTAGTATATTCCCTGGGTTTTTATTGCTCTTCTATAATGTTGATAAATTACTTATTAAACTGTTCTTATAAACTATTCTCAGTGGGGAATTAGAGAAAAGCAATAAAGGAAAATGCTGACATTTTCCTATTATTGGTCATTTACAGAAACCTTCTAGAGACAGTATTCATCCAGACACTGAAAAGAAGGGGATGGTGGAGATCTTAAACTGTGTAAGGATGGGTTTACACCTTTGGATCAAGCTGTAGCTCTGGGAATGTCTCACAGAACGGGCTCAAGTCGCACCAGGGGAGATTTAGATTGGAGATTAGAAAAAAAAACTTTACTGGAAGAGTGGTGAGGCACTGGGACAGGCTGCTCAGGGCAGGAGTGGAGCCACCATCCCTGGAAGTGTTCAAGAAATGTGTAGACGTGGCACTTGGGGACATGGCTTAGTGACCATGGAGGTGTTGGGTTGACGGTTGGACTTGACCATCTTAGAGGTCTTTTCCAACCTTAATGATTCTGTGGTCCTATGATTCCCTGATTCTGTTGCCTGCATGACTACCTTTGAGGCCGAGTTATCGTTTGCTCCTCCATGTTCCTCTTTTATTCTATATTTTTCTCTCAGTTAAGAAAATTTAAGTAAAGCAATGTTATGAACTGCTTTTTGAACAGCAAACGAAGCTTCACTGAACCGGAAAACTTTTTCTAGAACATTTTAGCATCACCTTAAATTTCATCCGCAAACCAGAAAACAATCATTTAATTTTTCTCATTTGTTTTAGATAACAAAAACCTTTGGCTTTGGTTTTGATTTATTTTGACTCCCAGAAAAATGATCAAAGGCTGAAAGTGTGTTCAATATTTGGTGTTGCAACCACCCCTCTCCACCCTGGACCAGCAGGAACAACCTACACCCGCTCTGCATTGCTCAGTGCCCCAGAATTTACTTAGGATTTTAATTTGCATTTTATCCTTGCTCGTTATTTTGTTTCTTATGCATTTCTTTAATCCATATACTGCAGAAATGTTTATTCACTGCTATATTTAGTGTTCTTTTCCTGACCTTCACGGTTGCCACGTGGGATGGGTGAAAGACTGTGGTTACTGAAATGGTGAGTAGCTCTGCAATGGGTTTGATCTGCACTCAAAGCTCGGCATAGCAGATATTAAAACCAAAATCTGCTCATAGATCAGAGTCTTTAGACGTATCATAAGAAGTATGTATGCAAAATAAACATTTTTAATTCTGGTTATTAACTTTCCATTGTGATTATGCGTATATATTCTAGCCATAATTAATAAATCCCACAGGTTTTAATGATCTGAATGTAATGATCCCTATCAGTCAGTAAATAGCAGTAAAGTTAGCAGCATACCAATATATTAGAAATCACTATTTGTCTCATTCAGTGAGGTTCCAGAAATGCTACAGAAGCCAATTTCGACTACAGGAAGGAAGATCTTCGTGGGAAATCACTGCATAAATGATGCAACCTGTTCAGTGTCATTGTAATAAGACTTACAGACTTCTTCTGCTAAATTTTATTTAATTTTCCCCATTATAAAGCCTAGATTAAAGAAGAGCTCAGTCAATTAGAAAATGAACAAAGCACATACCTGAGAGAAAATCACTTAATCTGCACTCTGTAAGTCTGTAAAACTCTCCATCTTCTACCATGTCACAGTTCAAATATTTCCTTAGAAAGACTGCGAAATTCCTGATGAAAAGCCTCAAAAAGAAACCGAAGCATGCACAGTTCCTTTGGATTAGAGCTTCCAGTCTTTAGCAAAACCTAGAGTGGGTTTGTCTGATGGTATCTTATGTCCCTCGAGGCAAGGAAGAAGGGGTCTGCGTTGTGTACAACACTGAGAACAGAAAATCATAGCGGCATGGAGTTGTTTAGGTGGGAAAAGACATTTCAGATCATTGAGTCCAACCCTATCAGCAGGTATCAAACTGGGGCTCAAGCCCTGTGCTGTGCCCGCAGCTTCCCATAGACTCACAGAATGCCTTAGATTGGAAGGGACCTCAGAGATGATCTCATGCTGTGGGCAGGGATGCCCTTAACCAGCCCAGGTTGCTCCAGGTTCATCCAACCTGGC
>NW_009732166.1:0-7560 GCF_000703405.1 Apaloderma vittatum | reverse complement strand
AAACTCCCGCGGGGGCGGCGCCCCCCCCAGCCTCTCTGGGCAACCTAGCCCAGAGTCTAGCCACCCTCGGGCTGAAGAATTTCTTCCCAAGATCCAGCCTAAACCCATTCTCCTTCAGTTTAAATCCCTATCCCCTTGTCCTGTGGCTGGACACTTGTCAAAAGTCCCTCCCCAGCCTCCCTGTAGGTCCCTTCAGGCACTGCAGGCAGGGATAAGGTCCCCCCGGAGTCTTCTCCAGCTGAACCCTCCCAGCTCCCTCAGCCTGTCCTCGCAGCAGAGCTGCTCCAGCCCCTGGGTCAGCTTTGTGGCCTCCTCTGGACTCGTCCCAACAGCTTTATGTCCAGCTTACGGTGGGGACACCAGAAGTGGGTGCAGTGCTGGAGGTGGGGTCTCAGCAGAGCCGAGCAAAGGGGAAGAATCCCCTCTCCTGCCCTGCTGGCCACACTCCTCTGGATGCAGCCCAGGGCAGGGCTGGCCTCTGGGCTGCACGAGCACCCTGCCGGCTCAGGCTGAGCTTCTCCTCTGGCAATACCCCAAGTCCTTCTCTTCAGGGCTGCTCTCACCCCACTCTCTGCCCACTTTGTGCTTGTGCCTGGGCTTGACTGCCTTTTCTTCTGGTTTTCTTATTTGAAACTCAGTTGCACTTGTGTAATAGAGCATCTAAGAGAGCTCAGGGAACAAGTGAGATAGAAATAATGAAGGCAGAGAGGAAATGATAGAGCAAGGGGTGGTGGTTTCAAAATTAGTTATTAGAAAGAAATTCTTCTCTGTGAGGATGGTGAGTAACAGTTTGCCCAGAGAAGATGTGGCAGCCCCCTCCCTGGAAGAAACTTCCACAGAAGGAAAGGCTGAATCACAACACACCAGGTTGCTTCCATGCCACACCGCAGCCCAGACCCCAAACAGCATCTTTTGTGCCCAAAGCATTAAGCAGACCCACGATGCGTGGCCCAGGGGGGCTCTGAGGTGTGCTGGGCAGCATTTACACAGATGAGTTGGTCAACCCGTTAATTCCAGTCCAAAAGAAATGGTCAGTTCAGCTGCTGAAAGCAGCGTCTGCTCTTCCCTCCATGTTTATTGCTTAATTATGGAGTTATAATTAGGAAAAAAAAAATAAAATTATTATCAGACAGAGAGGTGGGGGTGCAACCCAGCATTTGGATGAAGAACTCAAGGGTATTTGTGATTCTGGAAAAGGGGCTATATAATATTTCTTTTTCACAAAAATACTTATTTTTCACAAAAAAACCCCAACTCATTTTTTAATTGAAAAACAAATACACGAAGCTTCAGCTATACTTACAGCACCTGGGAGGGTAAAATTTTACCTAGTGGTAAAATCTCTCTTGCCAAACTCACAGATTTAACACTTCTGCGCTTATAATCCAATTCCTCTGGCAGTTTTTATATGTTCTGTTGGGATTGGCTAGATTCTCTATATAAAACAGGATCGATTACATTATAATCTGAAAAGGGAGTTGGCTACTATGTGATTTAATAAACATAACTATAAAAAATGTAGCTCATAACTTGTCATCACCTTTATCTGGGGGAACCTTTGGAAGAAACAGAGCTCTGTCTCTAGCCACGTATGTTGTAATTTTGACATTGCTCAGACTTTGGTAGGATATTTCAACAGAGGAAGCAGTAAGGCAGCACATATTTTAGTTAACAAGATAGGTGCACTTATGCAGAGGCCCCAGATTTTTACCCTGGTAATTCTAAACTGTGATGAAAATAAGACATCCTTTCCCATACCCACAAAAGCAACAGCAACTAAGAGAGCAGCTCTACCCTGCAGGCATTCCCACTCCAGTGGAAAGCTTTACTATGCTGCATCACTTATGCACATGTAAGTGTAACTAAGAATGTAATTCCAGCCCTTGAAAATGAGAAATGAGACCCTTTTTTCAGATATTTCTCAAAAGAGAGAAACAAATATTATCTAGGAAGCCTTACAAAAATGATGCTTGTGGTGTTCAAATCATCTGCAGAGCGAGATGAAGAGGTGATTTATCACATATGGGTCCTTAGTCATGGGAAAGATGCTTGACAGTAAGGGGGATGTTCAGTCTTGCAGACAAAAACATAATAAGATCTGATTTCTGAAAGCTGAATTTAGTGGAATGCAATTTTGAACTAAGATGCTGTTTCCTGAAAGTGCTCACCAGCCACGGCAGCGTGAGCATCACCTGGAATCACCAGGATAAGACTAGACAGCTTCCTAAAACATCTGCTTTAGTCAGGCCTCTGGGAAAATTTCTAGAGACTGCAACTGTTGGAGCTCCAACTAAACTATCCTGCTGGCCCCTCTGGCCATAGACCCCACAAATATGTCGTAGAGGTTGACAGAGGGTTGAATTTCGGGTTGAATTTTGTTTGTATCGAATTCCGTGCTCCATAACCAGAGGTTACACGTAGAATAATTTCCATAATTGCTTGCCATTAGGACATACGGTTTTATCAAAATCACAATATTTTACGAAATACTGTAGGTTTAGGTTTGGAACATGATGGGCAAAACCATCACCAGGACGGGTAAGACCGACAGCTGAAGTCAGTGGCTGTCCTAAAACAAGGAAGAGAGGGGAAGAGCTGGGGCTGCAGGAGGAAATCCAGGGCTGGGAGACTGAGCATGGGGCTAAATAAGCTGCTTTTTGTGAGGACACTTGAAAAGGAGCAGAGTGGTAAAGAGCAAATAAAACCTTATGAGGAGAGGCAGAGGAGGATGGAGACAACACTGGCATCGAGCAGCAGAGGAAGGAGCAGACTGTGCTGATCTTTGTCGTGGTAAAACAGCAGTGGGAATTGAAAGAAATCCTGTTCCTTCAGATTCCTGCCTGTGGTAGCACAGCCAGTACATTTTCTTTGCAAATTTATATTAGGGGGTATTTAGTGACAATTCTTACATGACCCAGCTTTTCTGCTGGATCCTTATGCGGCTCTGCTCATGGGACCTCCAGCAAGTGACCTGAAGGACCAGCAGCAGACTGTGCCAAGGGCACCTCATCCCCACTGAAATTAATATTCTTACATTTCTAATCTTTTTTCATCAGTGGCGCTGATTAAATCAGTGCACTGAAAAATGAGTGGATGTTTCACCCACCTGTTTTCTGGTGATGGATGCAGGGAAGAGAAGGCACTAGAACCACTCCCAACCCTGTCCCAGCCAAGCCCCAGGAGACCTCCTTTCACTCGCTTTGGCTCGTGCTGGTTCCCCTGATGCCATCGTGACACCACGGGGGCTCCAGACTCAGTCTCTGCATTTAGTGACAAGTTGAAGGCAAGCAAAAATCACCTGGATAAATAGCACTGGGTGCCAGATAAATAGCATTGCTTCAATAGTGCCAGAACATGAGCAAGTCTCTCTCTTTTTCTCCCTTCAGAGGTGCAGAACCTCAAATAAGAAGTTTAATGTTGTTGGAAATCTTAAACTGTACCTTTTACTTAATCTGGAAGATACTTCTCCAGTTCCCAACAAATATGGCATCAATCAGTTGTATCTATTTACTTGTGAGAAGAACTGTTTTATGTTATTTGATTCCTTTACTTGACTTTCTGGAGGTACATTCGATCTTGAAGGATAAAGAAGTAAGGGACTCAGATTTAGGAAGATATTTTTAAGATATTGTAGACTGAATAAAGGCACTGCATATGGCCCATTACTCACAGTAGCCTGCTCTCAGATGGATTTCTGCATTTCAGTCCGTTTTCAGGAAGTAGATTTATTTTTCGTACCCTGTACACATAAATAAGAATGTCTCTCAATGCTTGGTCTGTTGCAAAGCTGAAATCTTGATTATATTTAACTTGAGCTGGGGAGGGGAGACCTGTATTAACAACGCCCCATTTGAGGGCACAGGTCACAGAAGGTTCTGAAACACCTATGTGTAAGATCTGTATCTTTTACAGGTATTTGTACAAAATATTATATTTATCATATCAAATATAGCATTTTCAGAAGGTTATGTCTTTTTACCATGTTGATTTGATTTCTACATAAAACTTCATAATAAGACATGTAAAGAAATATGGATTTCTTTAGAAAGAAAGATTCATTCTGCAATCCAGAATTCCTGCCTTTGCTGGTGGGACCCTACGTTCCTTTCCTCCCTCTGTAACATCACAAGAAGTAAAGCAGTCCCTTAAGGGTGGGCCATTTTCCATCATTTTCCATCCATGTGGAACTCTGTTTTCTAATGTATTAATTGTACAGAAAACGTAGTTTGGTGAAGAATTCTACTGATGAAATGAAAAAAATAACCCCTCAGCTTTATTTTTTCTTAAGCATGTTGCTACTGCAAGCCTAAAAGCAGTGCAAAACAACAGAAAAAAATGTATTTTAGGCCTCTCCGTGAACACATACGACTTTGCACGCATGCATGAAGTAGATGTGCTAGGCATTATTATTTCTAAAAGCACAAGAAGAATTGAATTTCTTCTTCTTTTCAAGCTGTCACGAGCAAGCTCAATCTTCTCTTAAACACAAGCATCCGAACCCACGACTGAGCTGCTGCAAATGTGGTGGAAATAGCTGTGGTCACACCTAAGCCAGGTTTTTCCATATCCGTTTTTCGGCTATGGTGTGGATTTTCCTCTAATAACAGCAATCCAGGTGTTCCCGTCCCAACCCTCTCCTTGTTTCTTTCCAGTTTCCCCGAAGATATTTCGTATTTCAAGCGACATCGTGGTGAACGAAGGGAGCAACGTCACCCTGGTGTGCCTGGCCACGGGGAAGCCGGAGCCTTCCATCTCCTGGAGACACATCTCTCCCTCCGGTAAGCACAGCCCACGGAGGATTTTTCTCTATCACAGATTTTTCGCTATGGTGGATTTTTCCCCATCGTGGGAAACAGTCTTTTTTGCCCAAGCTATATAAAAACAAGGCAACAGGCTCAGTGATCCCTGGATTTCAGAAGGGTGACAGCATCCCTTCTGCACACGTTAAAAAGCCAGCGCCCAATCTGACCTTCAGAAAATAAAAGCTTCTTCAGGTGTCCCATTGAAAACTCTAATACTGCCGTAACACGGGAATGTAGGAATGTAGGAATGAAGGCACCCTCAACATGAGTGTGGGCTTAAGCCTGTTTTAACAGGCTGCAGTCATCTATCAAACAATTCCAATTAAAAACAAAACGAGGAAATAAGAATGCATAGGGCTCTCTAGAAGCAGGAATTAAAGTTAAAAACATTAACACGTCACTCAATAGATTTAATTTACTGTAACTACCGTTGAGCCTTTATTCCATGATACAGCATAGTTCGTTAGAAGGGTTTCGCTGAACAAATTAAATTATGTGGATGAAGAAGCGCAAACAAAATGGCACCTAAAAGCGTTGTTTCTGTTTTATATTTCTATTTATACTTTTAATTCCTCATGGAAAGGAAAGATTTTCGCTAGCACTATGGGCATCTCCGCAGCAGTTGGCTTGGTGCTGGGCCAGCCAGCCAGCTCCCTGCCAGCAAAGTGGGGTCTTGTCTTGCTCGGATGGGGGACAGCCCCACTCCAGAGCTCAGAGGTACCGGCTTTAGAAATCCAGGGTGGGCTTGTCTTTCTGAAAGGACGTGCTCCCCATTTCCAGCCAAGCGTTGTGTGCAGGACTGGTCTGGCACCAGTTCTTCCACAGGGACTCTACAGTAATACTGGATCTTCAGTGAAGGTCTTTCTGTTTGCACCCACAACCTTTATGAAATCCATGCATTTTCATGGAGCATCACATAATCTTAAGTGTCTCATAATCCTGAGTAACCGTTTGCTCTACAAAGCAAGATCTGGGGGGGAAAAAAAAAAAAAGAATGAGCAACTTCTGACCTTTAAGACAATGACAGCAAATTCCGCTTGAAGTGTCCGTCAAGGGACTAGTGAAAAAATTCAGTTGTAGCAAAAAATGGATTTTAACTAAATGTCACATAAAATTTTATTGGAAACTGTGGTGATGGTTTACAGTAATAGCTTAAAGCGTTAGATTGTCTACAGAAAGGAGCTGTTAAAGTTTTCCCAGAGAGGAAAAAGCAGAAAAGGAGCATCAGTGCACTTTGGCTGGAGAAGGGGCCTGAGGAGGAACGAGATAGATCCTCCTCAGCTTGAATTTAGACAAAATTAATGCACGTAATTGCAAGGGCTTTCAGTGAACCCACTGATTTGGTATACTGACTAAAGGGTTGAGCATGGGACTGAGAGGAAAAATGTGATCATTCATGCAAATTACAGAATATGTTCTTCCCACTAGTCTGCAAAATAAGGAGAAATTCTGCCTTTCAGTAGCTCGGTCCCACTGTTGTTCTCAGGTGTGTGTTCTTGTGTACAGAGAGTACAACAGCACTCAAATCCAATTAAATATCAGTCTGGCAAACAAGAAGCCTGGATTTATTAGAAAACAAAACGCAAGAGTTGAAAACATCGGATTTCTCTAACGGTTTGTGTTCTGTCTGCAGCAAATTACCTTTATCTAAGCATAAGCTTCATCTGCACTTCATAATTTCTACCAGTTTTCTCCTGTAATTCCCAGTGGCACTAATGAGGCTTACATGCAAGCATCACGTCTAGAGTACAACACTAAATTGTATTAATGAATCATATTTAGAATATTCCGAAATTGTTTGTCAAAGCTGCTACTAAAAGATAAGAAACTGAAAACTCTGAATACAAATTATTCGATGTAGACTAATTCCAAAATATTATCACGGCTTGCATCAACGCAGCCTTCGCTTGGATAAGGTTGGATTCAATTTTTTTGAACAAGAGATAAAATGAACCTTCCGTAGGAATAAAAATAAAATGTATTTAGAGGCGATTTTCAACTTAGTACATAAATTGTTGGCCTGGAATCTTTATTGTGCATGTTTAACTTGCAGTCATTATGTAAATGCTTTCATTATATAAATATTCATTATACAAACCCATTATGTAAATCCACAAAATCTACACATTCAGAGTAACTCCTCAAGAAACAGGGGGCTGCGGTTTGTAATCTGAAAATCTTGTATTGTTGAAATGTCATCTGAATAAATTGCAGGTATTACTTATTTTGTTCTGACATTTAAGAGCAAAGTGCAGCATCAATAGTTTAAGAACGAAACCAGAATTTTAAAGAATTAGGGCCTGCCTGAAACATAACTCCAGCTTTTAACACTTGTATGCACAGCTCAGTAACAACAAAAGCCTCACAGAAACCTTTTTATAAGACATTAGTGCTTTGCAAAACATTTTTTCTTTTTTGGGGGTATGAGTTTTCCCAGCCATGCAGGGACCGATGCCCTGGGATGCTCAAATGCTCCCACCCCTGAGCCGAGCATTTTGCTGCTGAGGACAGGCTGACTAGGAAAGCCTCATGTTTCCTGGGTTTATCTAAATGCAAGGTCGGCTAAGCTGGGTATTGGGGAGAAATTCTTCAGTGTGAGGGTGGTGAGACCCTGGAAAGGGTTGCCCAGAGAAGCTGTGGCAGCCCCGTCCAATGTGAGAATAAACTGGATGTGTGCAGAAGCACACCTTGGGAAGAGCAGAGTTTCAAGGCACAAAGTGGGCAGAAGGTGGGGTGAGAGCAGCCCTGAAGAGAAGGA
>NW_009732165.1:82057-85553 GCF_000703405.1 Apaloderma vittatum | reverse complement strand
TTTATATATATTATAATATGAGATGTTTTATAATATATTATTTCAGTGGCAGATCAGGCAAGCTCTGCTGCTTAAATCTTCCCTTTCTTCTCTTCCTGCTCCACCTCCCATGGCCACTCACCCTCCACTTATTTAGACCCTTTCTACACAGAAACTTGTAATGGTATAACAACAATGTAATTCTTAAAGACAAATATTCAGGCATAAGCTAAACCACAGTAATTCAGTTTTATAGCAGTATGACAGAGTCCAGACACACAATCAAAATCCATTTAAATGAAAACATTGCAATGGAGGAAAAGATAAGGCTTTACACAGTAAGATATCTAGAGTAAAAGACGATTCCACACCCTGAGAATGTGCAGAGCCTTGAAAAACAAGGTCTTGAATGTATCTGTGTTTCTACATGGCATTGTAATAGAAAAAATAGCAATGCTAGCAATCAAAACCATATGAAAATAAGAGACCACTCAGTCATTGTTTTGTTTTCCATTCCACTAGCGGAAACTAGTTGTTGTTTGAGGGTATTTTAGAATCAAAATTTCAAAAATTAAAACATTGGGAAAGCATTTACCTGTCAGTGTTTCACTACAACTGTTAAAGGTTCTTCAAATGGATGACAGGAAGGAAGGCAATCATCACAGTCACTGTGGGATATCGTCTTGATCCATTATGCCTAATACTTCTATATGAGCAGCAGTGACAACTTGTGATTGCAGTCAGCTGTCTCTTGGAAAGTCATTTACATGTGAATAGATATAAAATCCCTTTTATTACTGTTTTTGAAACTGTAGATGTTAAAGGATGAGAACACTGATTCACTGACTGTGTACTTTAGCACTTCTTCATGGAAGCCTTGCAATACAGTATAATAAAAGTTCATTATAAAAATAAATGAACAACAAACTCAACATTATGAACAACATAATGGAAAAGTAAAATGGGCTCTGTGATTCTAACTGTCTTAAGACAAAGATTCTAATTTATACTGTTTCTGTTTCAGCTGAAATGGTCTTTCCTATCTCTGTCCTTCCTCCCACTGTCCTCTAGGTTATCATTGTCATTCTGTTTATCTCACAAGGACACAGATTTCACCTTTCTCCTAAAGTTTGAGAATTTCGATTTTTAGTATTTATCATGCTAGTCATAGCTTCAGTATTTTGAAAGGACGAAAGAAGAACTTTATAAATGAGATTATTAGTATTATATCAAAGCTAACAGAATGCAGAACAATGAAAAACAGTGCAGAGATTTCTATTAGCTTCCCAGTCAAATATCAGGGCAGAAGCTTTTTTCTGTGAAAAGGCTGATGTGGCAACTGCATAATGGATAGATTAATGCCACACAGCTGTTGTTAACAGCCACGCAACATATTAGGTCATGGAAGTTACACACTTCATTAGGTGTGGGTGAGTCCTAAATCAATCAGTGCCCATGAACATTATTGAAATCTTTCAAAAACACATATACCATGTCAGCATATGGGTAAACCCTCAGTTCTGTAGACATTATAAACCTGAGAGGCTTTGTTTGTAAATCTCTGTACTGATAATAATACTATCTCTTCAGTGATAAGATATTTTGTAACACCAAAATATGTTAAAACTATATTATTAAAAAAATCTATCTGACACTGATATTTAGGTCTTTGTAACCAAATGGAAGAATAATTTCTATGAATACCTTATGCTAAAACAGAGAAGCCAGTAAACAATTTTCTGGCTACTATAGATGTATGCAATAATTTTATGGGATAGTAAAGGATAAAAAAGAACATTTGGAAAACTTTTACGTTGCTTCTGTTTATATGGAATGTAATTGCTTGAAAGAGTCCAGCGTAGAGCCACAAAGATGATGAAAGGAGTGGCACATCTCCCTTATGAGGAGAGGCTGAAGGAGCTGGGTCTATTCAGCTTGGAGGAGACTGAGTGGTGACCTCATTAATGTTTATGAATATGTAAAGGATGAGTGTCAGGAGGATGGAGCCAGGCTCTTCTCAGTGATGTCCAATGACAGAACAAGGGGCAATGGGTGCAAGCTGGAGCACAGGAGGTTTCACAAAAACGTCAGGAAAAACTTTCTCACTCTGAGGGTGACAGAGCACTGGAACAGGCTGCCCAGGGAGGTTGTGGAGTCTCCTTCTCTGGAGACATTCAAAACCTGTCTAGATGCGTTCCTGTGTGACATACTGTAGTTGATTCCTCCAGTCCCTAACATTCTGTGATTGTGATTCTGTGGTTCTGTGAATGTTTGATGATCTTTATCTCTCTGCAGTTAATGAAAAAAGACAAACTTCAGTGACTGAGTGTCATAAGTAAATGTTTTCACAGTCCTAGGTGGTACAGCTGTGGCGTGGGTGGGATCAGTGGGCACAGGAAACACAAATAAGTCCACAAAATAAACTTTTCCACTTACTGTAATTGAGTATTTTTGAAAATGTGTATAATATTTCCTATATGGAGAGGAAAAATGATTGTTCAGGGTACCATTTGCTCATTATATAGTAATTATATAATCAGCACTTATATATATCTCACAATAAGAGAGATTCAGCCTCCTGCCGTAAAGTACTTTTTTTTTTTTCATTTTCTTCCTGCCGATAGGTGGTCAAAGGATATTTTGTTACATTTGTACATTAAGTCCCATTTTAGACTAATGGGACTAATTCAGAGTAATTTCCACCTCTCAACAATCTTGGAATTAGAAAGCTGTGAGAATGTCATTATATTGTTATCTGAAAACTCAGTCAAGACTAATTTGCCAAGGCAGAGAAGGAGCTCAGGAAATGACTTCATTTGCTGAAATCAAATCAGTACACTGTTAAAGTGTTTGCCAGAATTAAGGTCCATCATTGACTGACTGACACAGTACCTTCAATTTAAGAATGTCTTCGTCATCTTATGTCACACAGTACAGCTGATTATGTAGATACCTGTATCTCATATTTCCTCCATCCTCACTGGATCAGATGTTGGAGAGAGCGGTGGTAGAAAGGGGCAGGAGGGAGAGGACCATCTCATAAGGTCAAACAATGGGCAGAACCTATGGAGTGCTGTCTGGAAGCTTGTTTGAACCTGTAGCCTGACGTAGTGGGACTAGCAACTCTTCACTGCTCCACTTCACAGTCTTTTTGCTTGCCCTGTGGTCCACTTGAAGTCGTTCAGTGGGCTAAAGAGTCATCGCACATTGCTGCAAGTGTGCTAGGGCTACCTCTGGCAACTAAGAATCAAGGGGCAGGAGTTAGCTGTATCGTTTCTGTGTTGGTTAAATGAGATTTGACCTAATAACGAAATTCTGGTACAATTTGTCCTAAATTTCAGACTCTTCAAATCCTTTCTCAGCTTGTCTATCTCTCTTCATTCGTTTCCATACTGATAACTGAAGAATTCCAATGGCAGCACTTAAAATCTCTATGTTTAAATCTTAAGTATGGGGGTTTTGTGGTTTTTTGGTTTTTTGGTTTTTTGGTTTTTTTCTGTTATTAATATGCTGTACA